>NW_023638898.1:0-12562 GCF_015228065.2 Penaeus monodon
GTCCCCCGGGGAAAATTTTTTCTATGATTTTTGGAAAATTTAGAGTGGGGTTTTGCCTTTGCCTTCCGCCATATATATAAAAATTATATATATATATATAATATAATAAATAATATTATTATATATATTTATTATGATGTGTGGGTGTGGTGTGTGTGTGTGGTTTTGTGTGTGTGTGGGGTGTGCTGCCCGATAATCCCCCGGCGAAAAAAGACATATCGCCGAAGGTCGACGCGGTGTCTAGGGGAAAGTCGCAATTTTTGGCCCGCCGGGGTTGTTGGGAAGGGACCCCACCCAAGGGTAAAAACTGGAAAAAACCCTTTCAAGGTTTGGAGAGCCCTGTCCTGCAGGAAAAAAAAAAGGCTTTTGGAAAGAAGAAAGAAAAAAATGATACACACCACACACACACCCCCACACACCCACCCCACACATATATATATATATATATATATAAAATTATATATATATAATAATATTATATTATAATATGTATAAATATTTTTTTTTTCAAGGGTATAGGCTCATGTTGAGGGGCCGTGGTCACAGCGATATTTTTAGTTTTTCGGGGATGCTTTGGAGTGAGTACGGGGTGGGGCCCATTTCCCTTTCCCACGGAGAGTGCGGGTTCCCCTTTAATGATCATCATCAGGGCAAAAGCCGAGGGGGGCCAGGGGCCGCATCCCCCCTTCCCTTTCCCCCCACGAGGACCCTCGGGCGATCTCCGGGCAGGCCAGGGCCCCTTCTCTAATTCCTGGGGCCGGGCCATCGAGCTACCCAAGCTGATCTCCTAGGTGCCCCCAAAGGTCCCCTCCCCCCGGGGTTTCTCGCAGGGAGACATTGATGGGGAGGGTGTCAGGGGGAAACGGCTGGGGGCCTATACCCCTAGTTGCGACCCCGGATACAATAAAAGGTCCCATCCAGTTCAGGGTGAAACCCCCCGGTTGGACTGTGGCCCGCCAGCTGTCCCCATGACCCGGCAAAGGGATTTGTTAAAAAGGAAACAAGGAAAGACCCCAAGACACGGTAGATCCGGGTTCGTTCCCATAAGAAAAAGGGCAGTATAAAGGGCCCTTTAAAAGACTCGTTGGTCCTTCGATGGGTACCCACATCCCAAACGCCTTTTTGATCGAGTAGGTCCTTTCCCAGACCCAATCCGTCTTTGACTTCCGGGACTGACACCGAGGTGGGCTACGTCCCAAGGTAAATTTCTGAATTCAATGTCCTCGCCGAACAGGATCGACTAAAGGGGTTTTCCTAAGGGGCCCCCAAAGCCCTGAAACTTGGTCTTGGCCCAGGAGACTTCTAGGCCTAGGGGCTTCGCTCATGCAAAATGCATCGACCCCGCCCCCACTGACCCCAAAGGACTCAGATGGGAGGGGCAAACATGTCGGAAAAAGTCGGGTTGAACCTTAATATTGCCTGTGTTGCTCCCACTTTTGGGTAGTAGCTCTGCCATTATCCAGCCCATAAAAAGGGGTTGAAAAGTGTTGGGAAAGGGAAACCAGTTCCTCACCCAAAATTAAAAGGGAAGAAGTTCACTCCCCCCCAAAAAATTACGATTTTCAGTAGCAATAGGGCTGATCAGGCCAATAATCTGTGTCGGAATTCCTGAGCCTGGTTTCCCAAGCGTTCCCGAGCCCGAGTCAAAACGCCTTTTTGAGGTCGAGTAGTGCAGCATCCCCGAAAAAAACCCACGGCTTTCCACAATATCAAAGCGCGTATGGTTATTGTGGATTTAAGGAGAAAACCCAGATGCCCGGTCTCTGATGCCTCAGTAGGTGGTGCGGACCCCGTTTAGAAGAAGGGGCGAAAACCTTTCCCGGGGTATGGAGCAGGAAATCCACGGTATTGACAATCCCAAACACCCCCTTTCCCCTTCCAGAGAGGGATGACCACGCCCTCCGGTCGGGGGGAATGGTCCAGATTGCCAAATGCATTCAGGACTGTATGCGGCCCGACATATTTTCCCCCCAGCCTTTAGCAGTCAGCGGGATATCAATATGCTGCATTTTCCACTCTTCATTTGGAAATCCCCACCAACCCTTGTTAGGGTAGGGGGTTCCCGCGAGGGGTGGGCCGGGCCCACGGGCCCGGACTCGCGCACCCAAAGTAACTGGGGGGGTCCCCCTGGAACAATTTTTCAAAATCTCACCCAACGTTCACAACCCCCAACTATTGGAATCGCCCATCCCGATCAAAAAACAGTCAACTGTAGGAGGGCTTGGGGTTTCAGTTTTTCCAGGGCTTGGTAGGCGGGCCCGAAGGTCATTTACCAAAAATCCCTTTTGACCCCCTAACAAGATGAACTGATGAACGTCCTTGTCCCTTTCGCATTTCCCGGCACTACGCCCCATGGACATGAAAAACTTTATTCCCCTTTTGCCGAGCTTGCGACCGTTCAGTGGCCTCTAAGGTCCGGGAGATGAAAATTTTCCCTTTTCCTGGGCGAAGCCAAGGGACTCCCGAGCTGCTTTGAGTTTACACGCTGAAGAACTTCCCCAGAGCAAATGGTCCGTCAGGTTTTGGGGTTTTGGAACGGTCAGGAAAAAATGCCCTGGTGAAAACCCCGGGCCACTCCCCCCCCTTGTCTTCCAGTGAAACACCTTAGGGGGGCACTGGGGGACGGGGGGTTTTGAAGTGGACTCGCAGGGAGCCACAAACGCCAAAGGTCGTGCCAAGAACTTGCATCAGAAACCGCGTTCTGGAGGTCCACAAAAGGCTAACAAGGTGGGCATTTTGGGCCACTTGGTTGGAGTGCTGGTACCAGGGCCCGAGATCTCATTTTTTGGGGCCTGCAAAATCCCCCAAGGAGGCATTTGTGCGGGATCAGCTCCCGAGCCATGGGGGCCCACAGACATTGACCATCAGTCACAGCCGGGTACCCCATGGGTCCCCAGACCAAGTGAAAAACTCGCCGGGGGGAATGTCTGCCCCCGATGCGAGTTTGGGGAACGCCTCTTTCACATTGATTTATAAAATCGGAGGGGGTATACCAATAAGAGACAAAAGCCAAAGCATGCTTCATCTCAAAAACCAAATACGCCCCAAAACCGGGGTCAACTCGATACCGCGGGCTGAAGTCGACTGGAATGGTATGGCTACACCCTGGAGGTGGGACCACGCTGCGGCCCCACCATATAGGGTAACACCCCCTGATCGTGCCGCTACCCGGTTTCTCAATCTGAAGGAAGCCACCTCAACTCCACCGCAAGGGCGGAGGTTCCAACGCCTACCCAAAAAGCACGCCTAGATTTAAACCTCGGGGTCACTCCGGGGCGCCACCCTGCCCCCCCCAAAACCCGCCCCAATAAAGGGGGTCGGGGCGTGGGTCCGCCCATCCACCCTTTGGGGTTCCCGGGGTTGCCCCACAAGCTTCGTGGGGGGTGGCGCTACCAGGGGGCAGGGGGACGAGTAACTCCGTTTTAATCCTGCACCCCGGGCATTTTTCCTCTCACGGGGGCCCCACCCACCCTTTTTGCTAGGGGGAGGGACAACACCCCCCCCCCGCTTTCCATTTTTCCTGACGTTGCAGAGGGGCTTTTGGGGGGGGGGGATGGAAAGGCCCCCCTCCCCGAGCCCCCCCATTATCCGGGTGGTAGGGGCAGGAGTTGGGACAAACCCGAGCGTTTCACACGCCCTGGGTTTAAAATCCGTATCTGGGCTCCTGCGCTCTAACCCCCCCAGTTAGCCCGGAAACCCCAAAGGGGCCCCGTTCCCATGGGTCCCCGAAGGTTATGCAAAATGCCCCCTTTTTTGCTCTGAGTACCCGGGGGAACTACAAGCAAAGGGAGCAAGCACAAAAAAAAAAAAAAAAAAAAAAAAAATATATAATATATTATAATATATTTATTATTTCTTTTTGTTCTGCGTGTTAAATGTGGTTTTTGTTATTGTGTGTGTATGTGTGTGTGTGTGGTTTTTATAGTATGTGGGGCATGGGTGTGTGTGGGGGTGGGGTCGTAGGTGTGGTGTTTGGTGGTTGTGAGTGTGTGGGTGGTCGTGTTGTGTTGGGTGTGTATGAGATTTTTGGTGTTTATTATTTAGTATTATGATGTTGTAAGGGGAAATAATTTTTGCTTTGTTATTGTATTTATATTAATAATATATAATAATATATAATATTATAATATATTTTATTAATTTTTATAAAAGGGTGTGGTAATATAATTTATTATAACCATCGCAACACCCCCCCCTAATACATAATATAATATTTTTATTAATTATATAATATAATATATATTATATTTATATATATATTTATTTATAATATCATATTTATTTAAATATAATATTATAAATAAAATTTTATATTAAAAAGTTTTTAATTAATGTATAATTAATTTTTTATATTATATAAAATATATTATAATTTATAAAAATATATTTTACGGGGTAGTTTCGGTAGCTTCATGTTTTTGGCCGCGGGTCACGCAGAACTTTTTTATTTCATGTTTCATGTGCGTGTGATTTTAAAGGTGTGTGTGTGTGTGTGGGTGTGTGTGTTGGGGGGTGTGGGTGTGTGTGGGTTTACAAAAATACATATATAGTTTTTGATAGGGTAGATACATATATAGAAACATACATACTATACTTATAAATAATATATTATTTTAATTTTAAAATATATTATATATTAATATATATATATGGTGTGGTGTTTTGTGTGGTGTGTGGGGGGTGTGGTGGTGGTGTGTGGTTGTGGTGCATGTATATATAATAAAATATATATAATTTAAAATAATATATAATATATATATATATGTGTGTGGTGTGTGTGTGTGTTGTGTCTGTGGGTGTGTGGTGGGTCTTTTGGTTTTGGGGGGGTGTGTGGTGTGTGTGTTGGGGTGTGGGTGTGTTGTTGTGGGGGTTGTGTGTGTGTGTTTTGGTGTGTGTTTTGGGGTGTGTGTGGGGGTGTGTGTGCTTTTTTTTTTTTGGGTGTGGGTGTGTGTTTGTGTGTGTATTGGTTTGTCTGTGGTGTTGTGTTTGGGGGGTGTCTTGGTGGTGTCGCGCGCGCGCGGTGGTTTGGGTGGGTTGGGGTGGTTGTGTTGTGTGTTGTGTGTGTAGTGTGGGTTGTATTTAAAATATTAGAATTATAAGTGTGGTTTGGGGTTGTGTGGTGTGGTGTGTTGCGGTTTTGTGTTTTTTATCTGTTGGTGTATGTGTGTGTGGTGTGGTTTTGTGGTGGTGGTGGTGTTGTGTGGGTCTTGGTTTCCCGTATCGTGGTGTTGGTGTGTGGGGGGTTGTGTTTTTTTTTGTGTGTGGGGGGTTTTGTTGTGTGTGTGGGTGTGGTTTTTGGGTGTGTTGTGTGTGTGGTTTTGGGGGTGGTGCGCGTGGGGTGTGTGTGGTTGGGGTTGTGTGTTGTGTGTGTGTGGTGTGTGTGGGTGTGTGGTTAATAAATAATATTATTATGAAATTATGAATAACAAAATATGAATATTTATAATATAATTGAATTTATATTTTCTTTATATATATTGAATTAATATTAAATATAAATATATATAATATATATTTATATAAAAATATTTTATATATATTATATAACGGATTGATATATTAATTTTATTATACTAATATATTATATATATACGAATATATATATTGTAATTGTTTATGAATAAAAATATATATAATATAAAAATTATAATAATTTTTATTTATATTTTTATTAATATACTAAATATGATTTAAAAATTTTTCTTTTTTAACGGGTTTTGTCTTCGCTGGGGGCCGCATGATACTTAATGTGTTTTTTGTTTTGTGATTTTGGGTGAGTAGTGGTAGGGGCCCCCGTTCCTTTCCCGGGGAATGCCGGTGTTTCCTTTTTAGGTAACATTCTCTCATTTTTCCCTCTTGGGCGCACGACTTGGGGGGTTTGGCCCCCCAGGGAGGGAGGAAACAGGTGAATTCCTTGCCCCGGGAAACGCGCCGGCCGGGCTCGACCCTCGAAATCAGATTTCCCCCGTGCGTCTTGTCCGAGCTGAACCCCTCCCAAAAAAAAAAAAAAAAAAAAAAAAAAAATTAATATATTTATATAAAATATTAAAATTTTATACATAATATTAAATTAATATATAAATATAAATATATTAATATAAATCTTATATATTTTAATGAAAATATTTTAAAAATATAAAATATATAATTTATAATATTTTATATATATAATATTTAATATTAAATTTTTTATTTTAATATATTTGATATAATTATATAATTATAAATATATTCATATATATAAAAATATAATAATTATATATTATATATAATTTTATTTTATATATTATATGTATTTAAAAATAAAATATATATAAATATAAATATATAATATTTTTTTTTTTTTTTTTTTTTTTTTTTTTTTTGGCCGGTGGTTGAGCATCGGACCAAGACGTCCGGGGGCAATTTTTGAGGGGTTCGAGTCACCGGGGGGCGCGTTTCCCTTGGGAAGGGGAATTCACCTTGATTCCCCCTAGCCACGGGTGGCCAAGCCCCCCAACATGTGGCCAAGACCGGGTAAAAAGGGGAAAAATGATTTCCTAAAAAAGGGACACGGCACTCTCCGTGGAAGGAACTGGGGGGCCCCACCCCGTACCACTCCAAAATCATACAACATAAAATACAATTAAGATTGCGTGCCCCCAGCGGCCCGAAGAACGTTAAAAAAGGAAAAATTATATATTATTTTTAAAGATTATAATAAAATATTTTATATAAAATAATTTTATTATTTAAAATTTAAATTTATTTATAATCCCTTTTAAAATTAAGTATATTTGTATATAATAATATTAAATAAAAATTATTAATAATTATATTCATATACCTATGTTTTTAATAATATATAATTATAATATATCTTTAAAAATGATATATATAATAAAATTATTATTAATATTCGAATATTTAGATATTAAAATAATTATTTATATATTTATATATATTATTTATTATATTAAAATTAATTCATTATATATATATATATTTACACCCACACCCCCAACACACAACACACACACACAACACACACCAACACACACAATACCATTACCATTTTCACCCACACCCACACCAAAAACACACACAGTACGAAACCCAGACCCACCAACACACCAAAAACACCACCACAACACCACACCCCCACACATACACCACACAGATACAGAAAACACAGACACGCACACACACACACCACACCACCACACACAAACCAATTATATACATTCATTATAATTTACATACAAACCCAACAACACCACACACACATCCAACCAACACACACCACACCCCACACCACCCGCGCGCGCGCACACACACACACAGACCACACCACACACAGAACACACAGACAAAAACAAATACACACAACACACACACACCCCACACACCCCACACACACACACCACACAGCACACACACACACACAACAACGCAAAACACACACAACACCACACCCCACAACACACACACACAAACACCCCACCACACCACACACCCCAACCACCAAAAAAAAAACAAGAAACACACACTACACAAAAAAACACACACACCACCCCCCACATTATAATATATATATATTAATATATATATTAATAATTATTAAAAAACACACCAACACACACACCCCCCCCAACAACACAACACAACCAAAAAAACACACACACAACAAAAAATAATATTTTTATATATATTAATTATATAATATATATATATATTTTATGGAAAGTATACGTAGTTTTATTATATTGTTCTATTCTCTATCTATAATCTTCTAAAATGATGTTTGTGTAAACACACCACAACACACACACACACACACAACACACACGCCAACACAACCACACATGTAAAAAACACCGCACATGAAAACATGAAAACTAAAAATTAAGTATCAGCTGGACCACGGCGGCCCCAAAATGAAATACCCTAAATACACCGTACTATAATTTTTATATATATATAATATATATATATATTATATAATATATTATAATAATTCATATAAAAATAATAAAAAATATATAAATATTATATTATATAAATTTTATATAATATAAAATGTTTATAATTAATATATATATATATATAATATATATTTAAAATAATATAAATTTATATATTATATATATATATATATATTTGTAGGGGGGGTTCCGATGTGTATATATATACAATATATAACACATAGGCTATTATATTAAATATATATAATATATAATATATATATACATATTTTTTATTATATATATTTAAGGGGGTGTTGTGGTGTGTGTGTGGGGTTTTGGGTTGTGTTTAAATTTTGTTTATTAATATAATAATTATAATTTTAAATTATATTAATTTTATAAATATAATTTTATATATATATAATATTCATCATGAACATATTGTTAAAAAATACAAATACAAAAATAAAAAAATACATACATACTACATCATCACATACACACAACACACACCGATCCACACACACACATAACACAACCAACAAAACCCCCAACACATCGTACACAGACACGCAAAACAAAACCAAGCCCCCCAAAAATACAAAAGACACCCCACACACATAACACACACATAACAAAAAACACACACTTAGAACGCAAAACACAAAAGAAATAATATTATTATTATTTTTTAATAAAAATATTTTTTTTTTTTTTTTTTTTTTGGCTTGCATGCCTTCGTTTTAGCTTCCCACCCGGGCCGTCGACGAAAAAGGGAGAGCTTTTGCAAGACCCCCGGGCCCCCAGGGGAAAAACTGGGCCCCTTGGGGTTTTCCAGGTAAATTGGGGGGATCTCAGGAAAAGGGGGGCCCCCAAAGGGGTACGGGTTAGACCCCCCGGGGGAACACGCTCGGTTCGTACCAACCCTCCCCCCTGCCACCCTGGGAAAGGGGGGGGCCCGGGGGGGAGGGGCCCTTGCCATCCCCTCCCCCAAAGCCCTCGGCAATCAATAAGGAAAGCTGGGGGGGGGGTGTTGCCCCCTCCACCTAGCAAGAAGGGGTGGGCTGTGGGTCCCGCTGAGGGGGACAAAGGCGGGGGCAGGTTTAAAACGAGAGTTACTGTCCCGCCTGCCCCCGGTGGCCCAACCCCCAAAAGCTTGGGGGGCAAACCCCTCGGGAACCCAAGGGAGGGCGGACCCACGCCTGCGACCCCCTTTATTTGGGGGCTGTTTTTGGGGGGGGGGCAGGGGGCGTGCACCGGGTGACCACGGGTTAATCTCGGGCGGTTTTTTGGGTAGGCGTTTGGAAACCCCCGGCCCTTGGGTTGGGTTGGGGGCTGCCTCTAAAGGGGTGAGAAGACTGTAGGGGCAGATCTGTGGGGGTTACCCCTACTACTGGTCGGGCCGCGGGTCACACCTCGGGTGAGCCTGCCATTCCAGTCGATTCCCCCGGGGTAGCGGGGGGAAAACCCGGGTTGATGGGGTTTTATGGCTTTGGACTAAAAGAGCTTTGGTTTTTGTCTCTTTGCTGTATATCTCCTACCGAGAATAAAACAATGTAAAAGGGGCTTCTACGAAAAATGATCGTGGCAAGAGGGCCCCCGGGAGATTTTTAAATTTGGCTGGGCGACTTCAATGGGGTTCGGCTGTGATACGGCTACGAGATGTCTTTCGGCCCCCGGGGTGGGAGTGATCCAGCAGCGAGAAAGCTCCTTCGGACTTTGCTAGGTCCAAAAAAATGAGGATTTTGGCCCGGGTCCCACACCCCCAACCAAGGGCCAAGGAGATCGCCCACATTCTTGTTGCCCTTGAGGAGGACCCTCCAGAACTGGGGTTTATGGAGGAAAATTTCTGTGGCCCCGACCATTGGGTTGTGGCTACCCGGGATCATTAAAACTCCCGCCCCCCATGGCCCCCTAAGGTTTTTCACGGGGAAGACAAGGGGGGAGGGGGTTTGCCCGTGGGTTCCCATGGCGTCCTAAACGATTCACAAACCCGAAACCCCGAGGGACCCAGTTTTTGGGGAGTTCTTCAAGCGGTAAAACCGAAGCCTCAGGAGTCCATTGGCACCCCCGAGGCAAGGCAGTTCCATCCCCTGGAGACTTTAGAGGCCATGAAGCGTGTCGAAAGGGCCGGCTAAGGGAATCAATCTTGCATGTTCCATGGTGCGTAGGCTCGGGCAGCTGAAGGGACAAGGAACTTCACATTCATCTTGTTTAGGAGGTAAAGGATTCTTGTAAAGACCTCGGCCCGCTAAAGCCCCGGAAAAATGAACCCCCGCCCCCTACGGGATGTTTTTGATCAGGGTGCGGATCACTCAGATCATGGGGGTTTGTGAACGTTGGGGTGGATTTTTTAACAGTTTTTCCAGGTGGACCCCCAACAGTTGTTGGGTGCAACGATGTCGCAGTGCCCGTGCGGACCCACCATCAGCGAGGAAAACCCCACCCAACAAGTTAGGGTGGGATTCCAAATGAAAATGGGGGGTGCAGGATTGGAAAACCTGGAGCTGCAAAGGTGGGGTGAACCTAGGCCCGGGGCCGCATCAGTCCGACTGCCCTTGGCAATTGGACATTCCCCTGACCTGCTGAGGGGTGGTCTCCCTCCTGAAGGGGAAGGGGGTCGTTGGATTGTACAAATCCGGGGCATTTCAGCTCGAAAAAGGCAAGGTTCTCGCCACATTTTCTAAAAGATCCGCAAAACCCCTACTGGCATCAGAGACCGGGGCATTTTGGATTTCCCTGGTAAGTCCCAATAACCGATACTAGCGTTTTGAGTATTTGGAACCCGTCGTGAGTTTGGGCGGGATCTCGAGGCCCAATCGCCTCAGAAGGCGTTGCCGGTGACGGAACGCTATGGGGATCTGAGGGTAGGGGAATTTCCCAAACCCCATATTTTGGCTGATAAAGCCTTAAGTATGAAAATGCTGTAAAGGTTGGTGGGGGGTTTTCGAATTTTCCCCGAATTCGGGGGTGAGGAAAGGGGTTTTCCCTTTTACCAACACTTTTCAACATTGGATGGGTAATGGGCGAGTACTAGCCAAAAGTCAGGGGGAACAATAGGCAATATTAAAGGGCTCAGACCTTGGGGCTTTCGACGATGTTGCCCTCCTTCGGGTCCTTGGGGGTTGGGGGGGTTTGTGCTTTTTAAGAGCGAAGCCCTAGGCCTAGAAGTCTCGGACCAAAACCAAATTCAGGACTTTGGGGGCCCGTTAGGGGAACCCGTTCATGATCCATGCTTGCGGCGAGGGCTTGAAATACAGAAAGTTTTACCTACCCCTTTGGAGGTTTGCCTACCTGGGGGGTCAGCCCCGGAAACAAAGACGGGTTGGGGCGGCAACAGGAGCCTGAATCGCAACAAGACGTTTTTGGGGATGCGGTCCTATGCGAAGGACCAAGCTGATGTCTTTTAAGGCCCTTTATACTGCCATTTTGCCTATGGAAAACGAAACCTGGACTATCCAGGTTTGGGGCTTGCCTTTTTTTTTGTAAAAACCTTCGCCGGATCATGGGGGACAGTGGAGGAAAGTCCAACCCGGGGTTACACCGGAGATGCTGGGGGCCGTATTGCATAATCCGGAATCGCCAAATCAGGGTATATGGCCCCCTACTCGTTCCCTATGGGGACCCCCCCTATCCGGGTGTTCCCGCGGGAAAAACCCCGGGTAGGGACCCCGTGGGACGACCTAGGGATCTGGGTTGGGTAGCTCGATGAACCCGTCGGGGAATTAGAGAAGGGCCCCGGGGCCCGCCTGGGGGAATCGCCCGGGATCCCGGGGTGGGAAACGAAGGGTGGATGCGGGGCCCCCGTCGGGGTTACCCGTGAGAGATACATTTTAAAAGGGAAACCGCCTTCCCCTGGAAAGGGAATGGGGGCCAAAAACGTACTCCCCCAAGAGCACACAACATGAAAAACTACAACTAAATATATGTGGAACGGCCCCTCAAAAAAGAGCTATCCGTTGAAAAAAAAATATTTAACTTTTTAAAATATAATATATAATATATATAATATATAATATATTATATATTAATATAGGGGGGGTGTGTGGTTGTGTGGTGTGTGGTGTGTGTGGGATACATTTTTTTTTTTTCTTTCTTTCCCCAAAAGCCTTTTTGCATGCAGGGGCTAGGGCTCTCTCAATCACTTGAAGGTTATTTTTCCAGTTTTTACCCCTTTATGTGGGGATGCCTTCCTAACAACCGCGGTTCGGTGCGCTAACACTGGGATTCCCTTTTAAAACCAGCGCTCGACCTTCAAGGCGATATGTCATTTTTTCGCCGTGAGGATTACGGGCAGTCACCAAAACACACACCAACCCAAAACACCCCAAAAACACCACACACCACACATGCATAATTTTAAAATAAATTATATAATATATATATATAAATTTTAAAATATATATATATATATTATAAATATTGGGGAAAGGGAAGGGAAACCCCCAGCTTAAATTTCCAAAAAAATCTAGAAATCCATGATCGCCAACGCCCTTGTGGGAAGGGCCTGGGAAAAAAGTATAATGTAATTACGGATGGATGCAGTTTTATTATAATATAATTATAAAAATTTATATATATTTTTTTTTTAAATTATATGTTTTTTTTTTTTTTTT
>NW_023638899.1:5000-10000 GCF_015228065.2 Penaeus monodon
AAAAAGCAAGGTTTTACGTAAGCAGCAGCAGTTTTCAAAGGGGCAGTAGCTTGGGAGGCATCAACGGAGGGCAGCAACAGTTTTGGGGGTTATTTCCTTTTTTTCGTGGGCAGTGTTTATTTTTGGGAAAGGAGCAATTTTTTTGGTACCCAGAAATTTTTTTGGAGGCAGTTTTGGTTTAGGAATTAGCAGTGTTCTAGGGGGAAACAAGGGTTTTGAAACCAGCGGGGGTTTTTTGGTAGCAGAGTGGTTTTCAAAGAGGGCCCAGCGTTTTTGGGGGTTTGGGTTTACAATTTTTTTTCCCTAGCAGTTTAAAAAGGGGCAAAACGGGAGTTTGGCCCTTTGGGGGTGCTAAAAACAACATCCCCCTTTAAGGGACGATTTTGGTTATACTGCCACTTTTGTACGAACACCTTAACAATTTGACCCGATTTTATAAATAAAGATAATATATTTTTTTTTTTAAATTTATGTGATCTAAAATTACTTTAAAAAAAAATTTAAAAGGGATCATTTTTTTTTTAAATTTTTTTTTTTTTAAAAAATGTTTTATTTACATAGATCTGTCTTTTTAAAGATCAAAAAAGGGTAGGGGCCAGGGTCACACGGACACGCTTCGGGAAAAACCCCAAAATTTATAAAATAAAATTATATAAACCAAAAGATTCCCAAGAAATTTTCAAATATTGAAGTAATAAAATGACTGATTAATCTTGACTTTAAAGGGTTTTAGACGTGAAAAGGGTTAACCAGTTTATTTTTATAAAGTGTCCCCCCATTTCATCATAGGAATTTTCTCCCCGAAACATTTAAAAACTTTAAACCCAAAAAATTTTTTTTGGGTTTTTGAAGGGTTTGACAAAACCCCCCGAACGCAAAAAAAAAATGAACTTTAATTTGGCATCCACTTTTGATTTTTAAATTTAAAGAAAAAAACTTTTTGGTTTTTCCCAAAATTTACCCTTAAACCTTTTCTCGGGTAAAAAAAAGCCGTATTTTGCACCTTTTCCCATAAAATGTTAGAATTTTTTAAAAAACATACAAGAAAGGGTCTTTCACAAAACAAATATGAACTACTAATTTTTGAAAAATTTTATGCAAAAAGGGAAAAAAACAGCACGAGTAATGGAAAACCTGTTACTACTTTTTTAAGTAACTTCTAAAGAGGGGCAAACAAATTGTATGGCCTCGTATTGGGGCTTCCCTTGTTTAAAAGTAAAGGAAAATAAAAGAAGTAGGGGTGTGTGTGTTTTGTGGTTTTTGGTGTGTGTGTGGTGTGTGTGTGTGGTTTTTTTGTGTCGACAGATCGATTTGTAGATATGGATGTAGATTTTAGAAAAGATTAAAAAGAAAAGATTTAATTTGACCGATAGTATTGATATATACATTTTTTTTGTACATTATATATATTAATTTTAATTTTATTAATTTTATTTTATTAAAATATATATATTTTAATATATAATTTATTTTGTGGGTGTGTGTGTGTGTGTTGGGGTGGGGTGTGGGGTTTTGTGTGTGGAAAAATATTTTTGTATAATTTTATACACCCCGTTTTAAAACTAAAATAAAATATTAAAAATATAAATATATATATTCTATATGTATGTAATATTATATATTATATATATATTATTATATAATATATTATATATATATATAATATATTTGTGTGTGTTTTGTGTGTGTGTGTGTGTGTGTGTGGTGTTCTGTTTTTGTGTGTTAACATATGTATGTATTTTTATTAAAACACCCCAGTTATTTTATATATATTATATAAAATTTTATATATATATATATTAATTAATTTTGGATTATATATGTGTGTGTGTGTGTGTGTGTGGGGTTTGTGTGTGTTTGTGTGGTGTGTGTGGGTTGTGTGTGTGGTGTAATTTTATATAATTTATATTTTATTTAATATATGTATAATATTTTAAACCATACCCACACATATGGGGAAATTTTATAAAAATAATAGATAGAATTATTTTTGTAAAGATAAGATTTATTTAGAGAAAAAGTAGGAAGGTTAAAATATATATATATATATATAAAATAATAAATTTTAACCCACACCACACAAACATACCCCCACACACACAAAACACAAAATATACACACACACACACCACACACCACACACACACACACACACACACAACCCCCAAAATATATATATTTATATAATATATATTTTTAATACACACACACACCAAAACCCCACACACACACACACCACACCACACACACACAAAACACCACCCCACACCCCAAAAACACATATATATATTATCTATATATATTTTAAAATATATATATATTATACACACAAAACAACCCCACCACAAACACACAAATATAAATATTATATGCCCAATTAAAATGTAATCTAACTATTAAAATGGGGTATTATATTATATTAAAATATATATATTTATAATAAAAAAATATTATATAATAAATATATATATATGTAATTACCTATATATATGCCACCCCACCCACACACAACACACACACACACACAACCACAACCACACACCCACAAAAATATTATAATATTATAATATAATGTAATGTATATACAAATATATTAATTTTCATATATATATATTTATATATATATATATATCTTAAAAATTATAAAATATTAATTTTTAAAAATATACAAAAAATAAAAATATATTTATGCAAACTGTAAAAAACAAAATTTTATATATACACATATTAAATAGATGCCCTTTATTATAATATAATAAAATTTTTATATATATATATATATAAAATTTTATATTATATTTATATATAAATATATATATATATATTAAGATATTTTTATATATATATTATATTATATTATATTATAAAAATATATATATGTATTGTATATGTTATAATATTATAAAATTAAAATTATATTAAAATTTTATATATATATACATATACATATACTAATATATACATATATATATATATATATAAAATATATATATAAAATATAATTTTATATTTTAATATTTTTAATATATATTATGTGGTGTGTGTTGTGTTGTATTGATATACTATATTATATATATATATATATATATTTTTTTATATATATATATTATATATATATAAAATATATATATATATTATATATAAAATTATATTATATATATATATAAAATATATAAATTATATATATTTTTTTATCTCATAAAAAAATAATATACTAATATAATTTTATATTATATATAGATATATATTAATAGTATAATTATATTAAATGTTTGTGCGTGTTTTATTTTAAAAATTTTATATTTATTTTATATATATTTTATATAATATATAATTTTTTATTATATATATTATATTATTATGTATATATATTTATTTTTTTTATATATAATATTATATATATCTAATTATATATAAAAATATTATATAATTTTATATATCTAATATATGCACACACACACACACATTTTATATATATATATATATTATACATTTTAAACATTTATATATATATATATATAAAATTTATATATTTTATATTATATAATATAATATATTTATATATAAAAGTTTGGGTGGGGTATATTAAATAATATAATATTTATTTTAAAAATATTATATAAAAATTTTTTATTTTTTTTTACATAAAAAAATTATACGTATAAAAATATATATTATATATATATTATATTTTATATTATATATATATAAATATATAAATGTGGGGGGCGTGTTTTTATATATTTTATATATAAAATATTAATATTTATAATATTATTTATTTAATATTCATAATATATTTTTAATATTTTATTATTTTAGATTATATAATATATATTTATATATATTAAAATATATATATTTTATAATGCACAAAACACCCCACCCCCATTTATATAATATATACTATATATATATATATTAATTTTATTTAAAATATATATATATTATCCATAAAAACATATAATATATAATATATTTTTATATATATTAATATAAAAGTGGTGTGTTTGGTGTTGTGTGTGGTGTGGTTGTGGTGTTTGTGTGTGGTGTGTGTGGGGGGTGGGGTTTGTTGTGTGTGGGGGGTGGGGTGTTTGTGTGGGGTGCGTTTTGTGTGTGTGTGCGTGTTATTTATTAAATATAATTATATTAAATTTAAAATTTTTTAAAATTTTTTGATTTTTATATTTTATTATATTTTTTAAAAATATATAATATTATATATATTATTATATATATATCCCTATATACAAATGTATATTTGTTTTTATATTAAAGATATTGTTTTTTATTATTTTTCTATCTATGTTTTATATGGGATATATTAAAGTATATATATTTTTTATCTGGTCTGTGTGTATTTGTTTTGTATGTATATATGTACCCTATATATATTATATATATTAATATATATATATAAAATTTTATATAAATATAATATATATATAATATATAGAGAAGCGAGAGAGGGAAAGGGGGGGGAAAAGCCCCAATAACCCTTCATGTGGCCCCAAAAAGCTGCAACAAAAGGCACTTGAATTTATTGCAAGAAAAATTAGAAAGTTATGGTGGAAAGATTTTTTTCTCTTTTTTGTTTAAGATTTTTTTTCCCTTCATCCCTTTTTTTATATAATACCGGAAAAAATTTTGGTTTTTAAAAAAGGATTCAAAATAAAAATGTAAAAATTAAAAATTTTTGGGGGTTAAAAATCATTTTGACAATCCTAAAGGCTTTCCCTTCATGAATGTAAATTTAATTTTGGGATGTGAAGAAGAAAAGAAAGTTTTAAAAAAACTTGTGAATGTAAAAAAAATGGGCAGGGGAGAGTATCTGAATGCTATTTAAATTTTGTATATAAATTTATCGTTCAAAAACAGGGGAAACCTTATTTTTCACTATGGAGCTCCCGGGGGTAGGGGGGTCCAATACCAAACCCGGTTTTTTTGTTTATTAAAAATTTTGAGTTAAGTAGCTAAAAAAGGTGACAAAAAAAAAAAAG
>NW_023638901.1:0-12559 GCF_015228065.2 Penaeus monodon
GGAAAAATTAACCTAAAATAATGATGTATATTGAATAATGTGTTGATATAGAAATATAGATATTTATTACTTTTTATTGTTTGCAGATATCTGAAAGATGAAAGTGGAGAAGCAGAAGATGCAAGCACGTCAAGCGAAGGCGCTGTCCTGCCGTTGCATTGTGTGCCGTAAAGAGGAGTCACGGTGCCTCTGAACTTTTTAATTTTTTTATTATTATTATTTTTTTTTACCATTAATGTAGTGTATAAAGTGGGCAAATATGTTGAAGAAAAGGAAACTTTTGGCAATAATATCCTACAGAGGTTGGGCCAGGGGACTCAACCTTAGGCAACAAGAGAGTTAACTGTGAATGATTGAGTTCTGTCACTGCTAGTATGTATGGAATTAATTTGTGAAGCCCTAAGTGACTCACAGTTAATTGTCTTATGGAAGTGCTTCTTTTGGTACAAAATTAAGAGGTGTTCGAAAGCTAGCTCCTTGTCAGAGATGTACACCCAGCCTTGTTCTAGGGAAAATTACGAAAAATTGGTTGTAAATAGGAGACTATTTTAGGCAATAAGGAAAAAAAAACATTGTAAGAAAATTATTTATTTATTTATACATATATTGGTGTATTTATTTATTTTTTTCTTTGGGTGCTGCAGCTGAATTATTAATATTTAGCTTTCAAAATATATCCGAGTGTTTTTGATGGGTGCGAGTAGGTTAAAATGTACATAGAGTTTGTTAGCTGTTTCTTGATTCACTTAGAGAATTGTGTATATAATAATTGTATATAACCTGTGATCGTTATCTCATTGGTTATGTTGTAAAGCAGATAGGCTAGAGCAATTGTAAAATGATCTGATCAAAATTATTGCATGTAACATATGCCACAGTGATATATGTCAAAATGGTAACTTTGCATTGTTAAGTGTTACCAATAGGAGAGTTAGAATCATGACATTCTAGCATAGTCTGTATAGTAAACTCCAGCTTCAAATATTAATGGCAAAACAATGATGATTTAATTCCCTTGAGGGAGTCAGCATTACCACAGCCAAATGATTCTCAAATGGACCTAAGAAAGCATGCCCAATTTTGTCTCTTGTTATACGAATATGCCTTGCTAGTGTGATACGATGTGTGTATGATGATTTATTGTCTTCCATTGATTCCTGGATTTGTTGTATATATGTTTTAATGTCTTCATCATTCTTTGCCTAAGTAGCTTTATCAGGTTATGGAGTTGATGTCAGTCTTTTGTATAATCTAATCTATTACAGGAGACAAAATTGTGTGCATGTGTGCTTAAGTCATAAACTTAAATAATATGCAGCAAATCTGACTAGAGCAGAATGTTGGAGTGGGGTGCCAGGCACTCGCAAGGCATTTCCTCTCTCTGCTCTCGCCCAAATTACAGCTTCACTTAGAGACACCAAAGAAACCAAGGTTAAGGTTCCTTCTCATCATTCATATTTCATACAAATTTGTTTTTGAGTGTCTTTAATGCTTTGGATGCATAAAGTCCAGGTGTGACAATTTGAATATGAAGACACCATTCCTGTCCTTCTCTTGTGGTTGTCGAGGTTCTGCATCCCTGAGTCCAGGCTCACTGCCCTGCAGCTGCAAGGTCATCAGCAGCACTCATCTCTCTTGAGCACACTGCACAAAACAGCAACAACAGTTGTTGCAGTAAATACATAAATTATGGTGTATGTATGTGTGTGTGTATATATATTATATATATATATATATATATATATATATATATATAATATATATATATATATATATATATATATATATATTAATATATTCACATACATACACATGCATATACTCATACACATATACAAGTACACACACGTACACACACGTACACACATGTACACACACACCACACACACACACACACACACACACACACACACACACACACACACACACACACCACACACACACCACACCACACACACACACACACACACACACACACACACACACACACACACACACAAAGAGGTGTGGGTGTGTGGGTGTAGGTGTTGTTAGTGTGTTTATATATACTTGCCACACATGCATGTAAATATATTTTTAAACACATACCAATATTTATTTTGAAATATGATACAGATAAATGTATACTGTTATGAAGTTCATATAAATGCAAATTATTTGTGTGATGTGTTGAGTGAGTATCTAAAACATAGGCTGGTAAACCACAAAGTTTTGAGAGGTTTCAGGTGCTGTAAGATTACAAATACAAGACACAAAAATTAAACATGTGAAGTCACACAACACAAAAAGTGTATATTTGTCATTGTATATATTATCAGATTCTGATATCATAGACATTGTAGATTACTATTTGGTTGCAAATTTGTCTGCTTGCATCTACTTTCACTTGTAAAATGGTTTGGAGACCAGCTCATTGTGATAGTACTTGTCTGAAATGATCCTAAACAAAGCTAATATTACTGCAGATATTCAAGAAATTCAGAAGAACATCACATATGTTGCTTCTTTCCATGCAAAGTCTTTTTACTTTGTACTTTTTGGTTAAGATGCAATTTTGTTTTCTATGATTTGATTACCACTTGCCTTGTGAATTTGCAGGTGAAAAGATTTTGATACTTTGACATGAGTCCATGCTTTCCTTCCTTTTGCTGTTGTAGGAAAGCTGAGTTTACTTCTATGTCTCAGAATTGTTACTTGTTGAAACTGATAACACTTTTTTAGATTTTCTTATAATGCTTCTTACATCATCATTCACATTTCACTTTTTAGGGATTCTTACTGCAGCATGCTAAAAACACAAAAGAAACTTCAGCATCTGAAGTGATGCACAGTATAAGTGATTCACTTTGTGCAACTGAAGAGTCGTGGATGATCTAGCTCTGTTGCTGAGTCATGGTTTCTGAGATCAAAGCTGCTCCACACTGAGACTTTTCCAGCTCAGTTTTAAACCAAATGTTTTTTTTTTTACTTTTTAGTCACACATGTCTTACAGTTAGCCTGGGTTTAAAAAAAAAAATAATAAAAAAAATCACATTGGTGCCTAGGCTTTGCATGTTAACTCCCCAGTGGCAATGAGGTCAGAATGTCCTGTGCAGTTGTGAGTTTTGTCATTGCTTCATGGGAGGCCGGATTCCTTGAGTTCCCCTTTACTAAGCCAAGCTGGAAAAGTGTCTGTGTGATGCTCTGCTAAGGTGCAAGGACTTGTTAATGATATAATTTCATTCATAGACATATTTGCAGTCACTAAAGGTTGATGAGATCAGGTGGTGTCTTTTAAAAAAAAAAAAAGAAAAGAAAAAGAAAAAACAAGAACCTTATATCCCGGATATTGAGCATGAAAGATTAGCTTTAACACCCAAGAAAACACACTTGGACTTGTATAGTTTTTTTAGAGGAAAACTAATGCTGCTGATTATTATGCAATGGTAATGTTAATGCATTAGTAACTCCCCCATGGGAAAGGTAAATATTTTACTGTTAAAAACAGAATAGAAAAAGGAAGCATGAACTTGACATTTTATCCTGTATGGTGATGCTCAAGGACTTATGGCACATGTTTGTTAAATATGTTGAAGCTGGATGTAAATTTTTTAAGTCAAATATAATGCAGGTAAAGGGGTCAATAATACAGTTTTTATTTTCATATACGACACAGAAGGAATATATATATACAAATTTCTGTCTGTTAATTCTAAAAGGTGTTGTCAGTAGGTTCGTCTCCGGCATTGTTTTAAACAGGTTTGGGAAACTAGGCTCAGCCTAGCGATGGCTCTGTACAAGGTTATTGCAGGAGTAGAACAAAGTGAGTTTATTTTCCAGAAAGTGTCTTTTATTTCTCCTTTTATTATATGCTTGGGTACCATTAACACTTGTTTTTTACCTTTTGGCTGATAAAATGCAATTTCTCATCATCCATCACCCGATGGATGATGAGATCCTTGATACTACAGTATGATATCAATATGTATACTGTTAAGTATACATATTGATTATAATAGATTTTTTTCTAAGTAAATGAATTTTTTATTTGACATTTTATGTGGAACCTGCGTTGTAGTAGTAGTAACCAGAAATGTGCATTAAATTATGATAATGGTGATAATCTTGAAACGCTTAGAAATTATAATAACACGAATGAGGTGTTGTATGTAAATAATTCTGCCCCAGCGGACTCGAACTGGAACTTGGTGGAGGTCTTGCAGTACCTGTTTTTTTTGGCTATGATTTAGCCGTAAGTTTTGTGTTATTTCACTGGAATATTCGATTTAAATTGCTGAGATTTTATTTAGATTATGTTGAATGATTCAAATTTACTTAATCTAAAAAGATATTAAGTGATACAGACATAAATTAATAGATATGAAAGTAAACAAATAGTGGAATTTGATGAATATGAATCTTAATTGCAATTAATTTCTATGATGGATATCAATAAATATTTGATAATGAAATTAAGTCTTGTCAAAACAAGTGAAACTTAAACTATTTGTTTTTGGAGTTAATGAAATGTAAATGAAGTTTGAGAACAAATTAGAAATCTTGAGACACTAAACAGAACAATAATTATCCTTTGACAAGTTTTGTTTTTGAAAATAAAAGGAGAATTAATAATAACTTTGGTAAGAGCATGTTAATGATCTGAACTTAACCTGAGAAGTTTAAAATTTAAAGTTGCTCGTTACCTTTTTTAATTAATACCATAGTTGAGTAAAGGCAACTCCCATTAGTTGAGCAAGGATTATTGTAACAATACTTCAAAGAACAAAAATAGAAGCAGATAGGAGAAAATGAGTTCATAATACATAGGAGAAAAATAGAGAGAGAGAGAGAGAGATAAAATGGAAGGATATTAATATATATATATATATATATATATATATATATAAAATATATATGTACATATATTTATATAAAGGTGTATATATACAAAATATATAATATATATATATATATATATATATATTATATATAATATATAATTAACTTATTTAATTTCGTATATATTTATACATATATATATATACATCTTTTACAAAAAATACATGAATTTTACATACATCACACAACACATATATGTGTGTGTATATATATATAAAATATATATATATATATATATATATATATATATTATATAATATATATATATATATATAATTATATATATAATATTATATATTAAAAAGAATATATATATATATATATATTACAAAATATACATAAATATATATATATGTATATAGATATATAGATACATTTACATACATACATACATACATATATATATATATATATATATATATATATATATTATATATATTATATATTATATAGATAAATATATGTGTGTGTGTGTGTGTTTGTGCGTTTGTGTGTTTTGTGTGCTTGAGTGCGTGATGCGTGTATGTGTATGCGTATGCGTATGCGTATGCGTATGTGTGTGTGTGTGTGTGTGTGTGTGTGTGTGTGTGTGTGTGTGTGTGTGTGTGTGTGTGTGTGTGTGTGTGTGTGTGTGTGTGTGTGTGTGTGTGTGTGTGTATGTTCAGGGATAGGTTTGCCACTCTGGTATCAAATTGAAAGTATGAAGTAGATTAATACAGTCATGAAGAATTTCATGTTTATTCAAATGTTCCAAAGGTGTACTAAAACCCTATCATCAGTGCTGCCAAAAAGGAATATAATGCATTTTAATATAAGCATATAATATACACATAAATGTAATACAACAGACATATACATAAACGACACAAACTCACATTGCAACTAAATAAAGTACGTGTTGGTTGAGGAAAGGCCTATTGAGTAAACAAGGTAATTGGGGTGGGTTGTTATTGAGTTCGGGTTTCATCTTCCGTATGAACAAGGATTCCGAGATGATGAAGTCTAGGCGGGTTGGAGTGTGAGGAGAGAATACTAAAATATGTTACAAAAAGGGTTTGAGTGATGCAACGAGTGCTTTCTATCGCGCGGCCTCGCCATTTTGTTGGAATTTGTTTACTGAATGAATACTTCAATGGATTCTGGAGAAAAACAATTTTGTTGCTTCTTCCTTTATTCTCCATAACTGATGAAATACAATTTCCACATATTCATCCTCATCTTCCATGTCCGTACTCATACGTAAAACGTAAACAAAACAACGTGGATATAACAACTGTGGCCACGTGGTCATATATACTTTTAAACTTGCAATAATTCATACACTTAATTCAATTGAAGCACATCACTGAATGCTAACAAACTTTTAAAACATAAAATTACAATAACAGGTTGGAAAAAACTAGTACAAAGAATGTAATTTACCTCCAAACCCCTACAATAGCCTGGTGCTGTTAGGGGGACCACAGCTGCCGTTGAAGTAAACAACCGCGTTCCAAAATCCCGTCTATGTATTCAACTTTGAAATAGTTTTTTAAAACATTTTCATTCATCTTAACTTTCTTAATTGGGCTGCTACACTTACACTTTCTTATTGCCGAGAAAGGATTTGCCTTTTTGCCTTAAGATGCGGTGACGCGGCCATCGTGCGTAGCCCCCCAACGACCCACGTACCGAGCTTGGCAGCAAGGACAGGTAAGTAAATACACAGCGTTAGAAAACATTTTCAGATTTTACTTCTCAGTGGTTGTTTAAGAAAGTTAGCGATAGTGTTGATATTGGTAAAGACGAAAGTGAATTTAATTTGGGGTAAAATTCTGTAACAGTGATTTCAGTTTTTTTCATGAGTTCAAGGCTTAAACTACCCACATATGGTAGTTCCACATATCTATGGGCTTTTTTTAACAACAGAGGCAATAAATGGTTTTGGGAATATTTTACTCAGGAAAGTTTTAGTAATTTTATCAAACAAAAAACTTCTCACCAATGACCCCCCAATTATAAGTTTAGGAATAGTAAATCAAAGTTATGACATATGGTAAATCTATCAACCATAATTGATTCATTATCATAAATAACGGTATGCTCATTTTTGAGCACCGTGGACCTCTCCACCATCCTTCGCCACTAAACTCGATCTTACGATTTTCTTTCCACTTGTACCATCGACAGCCCGCAAATATCTTTGATATTGTCGCTCAGTCTTGTCTTGGGTTTGCCCTTCCTCTGTTTCCTATCACCATCCCTGTCAGCAATTTTTTCTCAATACTTTACTTCTCATTACATGACCAATAAATTTTAATTTCCTCCTGTTCAAGGTGTCCAACAGCCGGTCTTTACAATTTATCTTTCTCAGCACTTCATCATCGTCTTCTCTGTCCAGCTAATACGCAGTACTCGTCTGTAACACACATTTCAAAACTATTGATCTTTTTCTTGTCTATCTACTTCGCACCCAACACTCAGAACCATATGATGCAATTGGAAACTAATGATTTTCAAAAACCTCAGTTTTGTCCGTAAGGCAATGCTTCGGCCCTTTCCAGATTTTTTTGGGAGAGCAATTGTGGCGTTTTTGGCAAGGGTTTAATTCTTCTTTTTATCTCCGGTGAATCATCATATGTATTAGTTAAAAACAGCTCGAAGATAAGTTGAACTCTTTCACATTTTCCAAAATCATTCCATTGATTGTAACATGTTCATCTTTGTTCATTGCCGGTGATCTTTGAATCTTAATGATCTTAGTTTTTTTTGGCATTAAGAAACAAGCCAGCCTTTTCGCTTGCTTCTCTAACTTTATCTAGTAGTTGTTGTATTTTCAGTGATACTGCTGGCAATCAAACTATATCATCGGCGTACCTCAGATTTGATATTTTGTATCCTCCAACATCCACAGTTCCTTCAAATTCTCTAGAGCACCTCTCCATAATTGTTTCAGAATATATATTAAAGAGGTGCGGGGACAGAATGCAACCCTTCGCACTCCTTGTTTTACTTCGAACCATTCTGTTAACCCATAGTGGTTTTTTACAGCTGCTTGTTGTTGGTCATAAAATGGCTTTTATTTGTTGGATGATGTGTTTTGGAAACTTCATATCGTTCATGCTATTCCATAGGATATCGTGATCAACAGTATCAAAAGCCTTCACATAATCGACGAAACACAGGTACAGGTCTCTTTGATGTTCTCTGTTTTTTTCTATGAAAAATTTTAAATTTAGAATCTGGTTTCTGGTACCTTTTTTCCCGGGCGAAACCTCTTGTTCGTCTGCAATTTCCTCTCTTAACTTCAACTTCATTCTTTCAGCAATAATTTTCAACAAAATTTTGCTGCTGTGACTTATTAATGCAATGTCCCATTATTGTTGCATTGGAGTGCGTCACTTTTTTTAGGTAGATGGGAGTAAGGGCTGATTTTACCCAGTCTTCTGGCCATTTTTTTTCATTCCATATTTTTTTTACAGAGTTTGTAGAAGAAGTATTCAACACTTTCGCCAGCATTCTTTAATTAGTTCTGCTGTTATTTCATCTATTCCGGGGCTCTTTTTCTTTTTCTTCTTTTTAGGGTTTTATAACTTCGTCTAACAGTGGCGGTGGTTCATCTTCGTTGTCATTGAGTCTAATTAATGTTGTTGTTAATCTTTATTCTTTTGTATAGGTTGGACAAATATTGATTCCATCTATCTTTGACTTCTTTTCATCACATAAAACAAGTCCATCTTCAGTTTTGATAGTGTCCATTGTAGTTTAAATTTTCGGGGTGATTTTTTCGTACTCCTTGGTAGAGTTCTTTAGTTGTCTTATTGGGAGAAAGTTTTTCAATTCTCTGGCAATGTTCATTTAAATATTTTTCCTTATCTTGTCGCAATAATCTTTGAATTTTTTTATTTTGTTTTTTGTAAATTGGATTTTGATACCCTTGATTTTAGGCATCTTCTTGTTTCAATTTTCACTTAGTGTTTTTTCAGATATCCAGGGGGGAAATTTTTCTTTTTCTTTTTGGCGATAGTTCTTAAGCAGTGCTCAAACAGGAGTTCTTTTCCTTCTTCCCACAACTCCCTTTGGTGTTTTATCATCTCAAAATTGATTGAGTATTTCAAATTTGTTTGACACTGTAATTCTGTAATTGTTATCAAGAGTTTTTTTAGTCGAGCTTTAGAGGTGGTGTTGGACGCTCCATCTTTTTGAGTCTTATTTGAAAGTCGATAGTTAGTAGTTGGTGGTCACTGTTGCAGTCGGCACCAGGTCTTGTCTTGGCATTTTTTATGCAACTTTTCCATTTTTGGTTCAGCACAATGTAGTCAATTTGGTTGCGTGTTCTTTTGTCTGGTGAAAAACCCCGTGTACAAGTGTCTTGGGGGGTGTTGGAACAATGTATTGGCTATAACTAGATTATTTGTACTACAGAATTCAAAAAAAATCTTACCTCTTTCATTTATATCTCCAAGGCCGAATTTTCCACAGGTGTCATTTTTTTAGATCATTTTTTTCCCACTTTGGCGTTGAAGGTCTCCCATGATTATTTTTACATCTCTCTTAGGGATTGTGTCTAAAGTATCTTGGAGAGAGTTATAAAAATTTTCCATTTCTTCATCACTTGCAATATTGGTTGGTGCGTAGCATTGTATAATACTAATATTATGAGGTTTTGCTTGTATTCTGACTTTTAAAATGCGATCATTTATTGGGCTGAACCCAAGTAGTGCATAATTGATTAGTTGCCCTTAAAAAAGCTGTGAAAACTAAATCTCATTTTCTATTAATCAGCTGTGATCCCTGTTCCATAATTCATCTGTACCCCACTCCCCCCCACTTGAGGTGCCCATAAGCGAATGACGAGACCTTATTTAATCCCAGGTCCAAACGAGAAAAACTCCAAACCCTGGACCGAGGTTATGGGTGGGGGGGGGGGAGTCCAAGCTGATAGGTGGAAAGGCTGGGGCTATTTACAGCATTATGGCTGAACTGTTATGTTTCTGGCGGTGACCTTGTGGCTTGAAGATTACTCATATTCCTGGCTTCATCTAACACCCTGGTACCATTCCATTTGGAAGAGGAAGTAGGATTTCCAAGACTGCAGTAATCGTCAATCAGGGGCAGCAGTGGGTAATGTTAAGGTAACTAAGTTTGACTGCCAATGTCGTTGCTATTCAGTTAAGGTAATTGAAGATCCTAGTTACAGCACTTATACATTAACAGTTAGGTGAACCCTATGGGGTTTAGAGGCTTCCTGGACCAAGACCTACTACTATGGGAATGTTCAATCACCGGCATAGTAGTCAGCTTTATACTTGTTAGTTCTGTAGTTCATGGACTCTGGGGCTGTCGGACGAGAAAGTCAACAGATGATTCTTTGGCGCTCTTGAATATTTAATAAATGCTGAAGAATGAGCTACACTTCTTAAAGACCTCGTGTTGTTGGTTTTACTGTGGCAGTAGATGGAATCTAAGTCTTTCCCTCAAGCCCACATTCAGGCGACTTGAGAACAGGCTCTTTCACTAAATCATAGACTCAGTTGACATAGTCATGTTTCCAACTAACGGCTGGACCAAAAAGATTGGGATAGGATGTGTTATTCGCACAGTCAAGGACCATCAATTCAGACTAAACTCGACTTGGGTCTTGTTTATCAGTGTCTTTATCCGGAGAGACTTATGGAACGACCTCGAACGCTACGTTTGGGCAAAATCAAACAAAACTTTGTGATGAATTCAAGGTGGGCTGGGACCTTGAAAGGTGACCAAGGGGAATTTTAGTTGGAAAACAGAAAAATGGTTATTTGCGCCCGTCCTCAGCGTTAACCTCATTGACTGACTAATAGCGTCTTCTGTACGCACCAAGTTAATCCCGTATTAAAGTCTAATCCATATCTCTGGCGTTTCATGTATGGTAGGTGTCCAGGATCAATTTTTAATACACCCCTTGGACCAGCATTAACTTTGAAGCTCAAATCTTAATCAGAAACGAGCTAGTTAAACACCACCAATCATGAATTGATACTAATCAACTCCACCGAAAAGATGATGGAGTTGGTTTTCCACATAGTTTACTACCGTTACCGCAAACTATGCAATGCAGTGATGGAGCCCCAAACTTCTGATTAATAAGAAGTCTGTAACTTAAATTTTTAACATAACAACGCTGCATTTTTAGTAAAATTTTGCAATCGATTTGCAATTCTGTATAAATTCTTACATCATGATATATCTAACCTAACCCCAATCAAAAACCGAAATTACGGCTCGCATTCTTATCACTTGCGGTAATGGTGGTAACCCCGAGTTGCCATTAACTCTTGATAACGGAAACAAATTCTGACATTTTCATGTCAAAAATGTTTATGAGAATTCATCAATATGTGTTTCAGCAAGTTGTAGGATTTTCCCACACTGCAGATATAAACCTCAACAAGTGAAATAAAAAACGGAAAGAAAATCCCACAGAGAATTCCAGATTTACAGACACAGAAAAGGCAACATTATTTGTAGGTTTGGAAACTTTTTATAGCTTATACATTTATTCTAATGGGATAAAAAAAAAGAAGTTTTTAATAATTTGACTATTAAGTTTCAGATTCAAAGAACAAACTTACAGAGTTTTTAAAACCTTTTGGGTTAACTGCAAAACCGCGTGGAAATCTGTGCATCCTGAAAAGCTACTCTACCCGCCCCCCCTGGATCACACACCCTGTCCCGAAGAAAACCTGAATTAAATAATAGATAACCTTCATGTCCAGGGAAGTGTCAGCCCTCATCCAGAAGTTTCAACTGTCTCTTGGAGGTTGTCGTTGTGGTTGGGCATCAAGTGGGTAAGGACTATTGTAATTGACACACGTTGATCGAGTCGCATTGGTCGACACCAGGCCGGGCTCCGCTCATAGGCATAGCCCGGGCGAGGCTTAGTTTCGCATATCAGGCTTATTCTTATTATCCAGCATCGTAATTTTTGTGATTCAAATGCATTATATTTCACACGAGTTCATCGGGAATGCGCAGGGCGTGTTAAAAACCTGAATTTTGTATTTTTGGAAAAATCATGAAAAAAAAGTTCATGTAAAACCCAAAAAATGGCCTTAATATAGTTCACGATAGCAAAAACAGTCTTTTTTTTAAATAAAAAATCGGGCTTTTTTTACGCCTTTCGCGCAAGCATTGCTGTAGACTATTTAGGGAAATCAAGGAAAAGGCGACCCGTGAATAGTAACCACGGGCCGTTTGATTTTTTTTATAGACTTTTTTTGGGGCTCACCCCTCTCTCCCATGGAATGGCGGGGTTAAAATTATATTTGGACGAAGCGCAATTAAAATACTCTATATCATGCAAAAAATCAAAGTTATCTTAAACCATTATCTTTTTATGATCAAATGACTGGAGCAAGGTGGGCTTCGCTCGAGACGCACAAAAAAATAAATTATATTAATGTTTCCCTTTACAGTCAGGTTTTTGGGGGGAGGTGTATAGTATTTTACGCAGTTTTCTTCTATTTCTTAAGCATATTGAATTGCCGAGAATTCCTTTGCAGTCTCTTCACTTCCTAAAATTTTACAGTGATTAAGAAAACCGTTTTCTCCAGCGGTAGATATTGAAACATTTTCCACAAATCCCCCTCCACAATTATTTATTAAACAGTATTATTTGCAGAATTTATTTCCTTTTTAACCGGTGAAATGATCCTGCGAAATT
>NW_023638902.1:0-2500 GCF_015228065.2 Penaeus monodon
AAAGATTAGAAATTTCCAAAAAGTGTGTATATTTGATATGCATCTTAAAAATATGGTAAGGGAAAAAAGTGGGGAAATATAATCGGGGTGAATAACAAACACAATTTTTGGGGGTCGTAGGATGACCATTTTCGCCTGGAAAATCGCAGTGAGGTTTGTAACGATACCCCCGCAACCACCATTTAAGCGAGGGGGCCCCCGCAACCCACCAGATGAAGCGGAGGCCACCGCAAGCCCCCCGTGTAGCGAGAGGCCCCCGCAACCCACCAGAGAAGCGAGTGACCACCGAAAGCCACCAGAGTAAGCGGGGGCCCCCCCCAAAGCCCCCCAGATTAAGCGAGTGACCACCCACCAAATGTAAGCGAAGGCCACCGCAACCCACCAATGAAAGCGAGAGGCCCCCGCGCCCCAATTTAAAGCGATGACCATGCAGCCACCAGTTTTAAGCGAGGGGCCCCCGAAACCACCAATGAAAAAGCGAGTGACCCCGCAAGCCCCCCCGAGAAACGAGGGGCCACCGCAAGCCACCAATTTAAGCGGTGACCCCCGAAAGCCACCGTGAACGACACGTAGTTGGGACACCGGTCCCCAGATGTGAGCGAGAGGGAAGTAAATTTGGGGTGGGTGAGTGAAAAGGGGGGCTTAGCTTGCTGGTTTATTTTTAAAGCAGATATGAACCCCCAAAGACCCCGTATCCCGGGGGAGGACAGGTGGTGGAGCTGGACCCGTGGGGCTTGGTCTGCTGCCGTTCTCTCCCTTCCCTTTAGGGAGTGCCTTTTATGGGGCGGTCCCTTTCGAGGGGGAGTTTTTTCCCGGCAAAAAGAAAAACCCGGCGACTCGCGTCCTGCCCAAGGAAAGGGCGTGCTTGGACGGGGGTGTGAATGTACACGGTTTTGCTAGTATAGTTACGTGTGACTGTCGCTGTTTTTTGTTTTTCCCCTGACAAATTAAAAGGTTGGTGAGAAGAATCTTCAAATGTTGTTTTTGTTTTTGAGTATTTGACTGTTTCGTTATATTCGTCATAAAAAACTTATCAATAAAACTACAAAATGTGTGTGTGTGGTGAAAATGATATTATATATATATTATATATAAATATTATATATATATTATATAATATATACAATAAATAATATTATAACATACACATTATTAATATTATATATATATATTATTTTATATATATATATATATATATATTACTATAAGACATTTTTTAGAATCCCCCAGCATTTCCGGGAAAAGATACGAAAATATACACGAAACAACCCAAACATTTTTAATTGCTCCCCCTCCCAAAGCGAACGCAAATTTTAATAAACGGGCCGGGGTTTTAAACCCCGGACAGCGAACATCGAGTTGACGTCCGTCCCATCCATGGGGGGATTTTGGATGAAGGGGAATTTACCGACTAGAATGAAGCGGGATCAGCGTAGACTGACAAAAGGAAAAAAAAAATTAGGAAAGCTGCATCCTCGCGACAGGAAAAATATCAACCAGCAGGGGCAAGGTGGGCCACCCTTTTATATTACAATTATATATACATTCGCGGTTTTTGTTAGCTCATGTATTATTTAATAATTTATATAATATTATATATAATATATATTATTATTTTTAAATATATATTTACATACATATATTTTTATATACATACATATATATACATATATATATATTATTATTATTAAAATTTTAATTTATTTAATATATATATATTATTATATTTGTAGTTTCTTGATGTTGTATTTCTGACAAAGATGAAATCGAAACCGTTCAAATACTATTTGTATTGTGAAGTTTTCATTCTCTTCCATTTTCTACTATATGTATATAGTGCATATATTTGTACATTGTGGCGAACAAGATGGGCTTGAGGGCGGATAATGAAAGTGGCCCTTTCTTTTGGGTTTTTCGCTACAAGGTGAGTGGATTCAAGCTGACTCCTTCTGCCCGGGGATGGGGAATGTCCCCCCTTTTATTACGGGGCATCCTGGGCGGGGCCCTTTCTTCCGCGGTGGAGTGTAGGTTTTTTCAGACCGTGACAGGGGGGTAAGTCGCTGGACTTGCTCGGGGGGCAGTAGGTCTCCTAAGGTCCTTGAGTGAGCAGGATCGGAAAGGAAGTGCGAAGGGCTTCTTCCCGTGATGGTGCATCAGGAGGGGGCGAAGGGGCGCAGCCTTTTTTCACCAGGGGCAGATGTGTGGAGCACCACCTTTGGGGTTGTTTTTATCGCTCGGCCACGTACAAGGCTCGTCCCCGAGCCCTCTGCAACATCTGTAAAAGATGAAATGGAGAAAAAAATTTCAGCGGGTGCTGGTGGGGGGCAGGGCCCTCTCGTGTTGACATCGTGAAGGCAAATGCAAGGTTCCAGAAAGTCGACTGCCGGGGCCGAGTTAGCGGCGCGTCAATGCCACATCTGGCCATTCGCAAAACCCGTTACCCAAATCCAAAAATGTGCATGCCCGGATGAGAATGAATATCTTCACAAAACAAGGAAAT
>NW_023638902.1:10000-12557 GCF_015228065.2 Penaeus monodon
CTTATTATATATATTCCCCTATATCTATATCTATATTATATCTCTTTTCTCTATTTTTATTATATTCTATATACTATATATATCTATCTCTATATTTCTCTTCTATACTCTATTTCTATCATCTCTCCTTCTATTTCATCTTTTCTCTATCATTTCTATCTTCTCTTACTATAAATATATTTTTATATAATTTTCTCTTCCTCTTATATCTATACATATCTATCTATATATTATATTTATTTTATATATAGTATATTTAATTTAATTATATATATATTCTATTTATATATATATTTTATTATATATTATATTATCTATATATTGAATATATTTATATATATATATTCAATATATATATATTATCTTATATCTATTATATATCTATCTAATATATATATAGATATATATTATCATTATCTATAATATATATATATTATATATATATATATATATTTTTTATATTTTATATATATATATTATATATTATAATATATATTATATATATATATATATATATTATATCTATATATTTTAATCTCCCTTATATCTAATTATCTTTTCTATATTCTTATATATCTATATTTTCTTTATCTTTATATTTATTTATATTATTATCTATATACTTTTTATTTATTTATTTTTTTATAAAAAATATTAAATTTTCCCCTTTTATCTATTTCATTATATATTATATAAAAGGCATTTTTAATTTATAAATTTTAATTTATTCTTAAAATTTTTTAATTTATTTCGTTATGATTTTATAATTCCCCCGTTAAACCTAAGCCTGGTGAAGGCAATTTTCGCCGGATGGAAGGACCCTGTCAGCCCAGGGTTTTTGGGTGAGCTCCCCCCCCCCTGGCAGGTAAGACCTACCCCGCGGCAGTTGCCCCCACCTTAAATGAAAAATTAACGATAAACCCGGGGAATAACCGCCTTTAAACAATTAGAATAAATTCCCAAAAATTGTTTGGAAGCACCCCTTCTACCATTAATAAACAATTTCTAATTAAAATTTAATTTTAAATAAACGGTTTAAAAAATTAATATTACCTATTAATTAAAATAATATAAATTTTTTATAATATAAAATCATAAAAATTTTTAATTATAATTTTATAAGTATATTATTTATATATTATTATATATATATATATAATATATATATATTATATATATATTAATTTATTTATTATTATATTATATTTTTTTTTATTTTATTTATATATTATATATATTTTATTTATATTTTTATTATCTATATATTTAATATATTATAATTCTAGATATATATATATATATATCTATTTTATATTATATACTATATATATTCTATCTATTTTTTTTTTATAATTTTCATTTATTTATTTATTTCTCTATTTTATATTCATATACTATATATATATTTATTATAATTTTATATTATTATTATAATTCTTATTAATCTATTATATATGTTTCTAATATTATATATATCATATATATATTTATATATATATATATATATATTATCTATATATATATATATATATATATATATTATATTATATATATTTTCTTATCTTATATCTTATATTCTTATATATTATATATATATATTTTATATATACTTTCTATATATTTCTATTCTTTAAAAATATATCTATATATCTCTAATATATATTATTCTTTATCTATTATATATTTATATCTCTCTTTATTATTATATATATTTAATTCCCTTTTATATCCTTTCTTAACTTCTTTTTTTTCTCTCTTTCTATCTCTCTATCTATATCTCTCTATCTCTCTCTTATCTACATCTATTATTATATCTATTATATTATCTCTATTTATTTTTTATATTTCTCTTTTCATAGTCTTTCCCTCTTTACTTTTTCTCCTTTTCTTCTCCTCTATATATATTTATATCTCTCTTCTTATCATATTACTCTATATTATCTCTATATATTATATATTATATCTATCTTTATATTTCTATCTATATTATTCTCTCTATCTCCATCTCTCCTTCCCAACTATCTCTCTCTATCTACACTATCTCTACCTCTCATACATATATATATAATCACTAAACATTTTTTATCTTCCTTCTCCTTCTATTCACCCTCCCCCACACTACCCCTCCCCCTCTCCATATATACCATCCTAACCCACAATATTTTTAAAACCCTCTCTCTCACCCTCCCACTCTACCCCACCCCCCCCCCCTTCTCTCCTCCAATTTTCCTTTTACATAATATTTCTCCACTTTTTTTATCCCCCCCCCCTCCCCCACCCCCCCCTCCCCCCCCCCTCTCCCACCCACCCTTTTATCCACCCCCCGCTTCCCCCCCCCTCTCCCCCCACTCTCTCTCCTTTTTTCTATTCCTTCTCTCCTTCCCTTTTTCCCCTTTCCCCCTCTCTCTCCTCCATCTCTTCCCCCGCCTCCCTGCCCTTTTTCTCTCTATTCCTCTCTTATCTTCTATTTATATCTATCTCCACATCTCTCCCCTTGTCTCTCCAGATACCTTTCGTTTCCCCCCCCTCCGGGGGGGCGCCCGGGGGGCCCGGCCCT
>NW_023638903.1:0-5000 GCF_015228065.2 Penaeus monodon
AAAATTTAAATCTTTTAATTTATTTTAAAAAAATAATTTTTTTTAAAAAATTTTAAAAAAATTTTTTTTTCCCTTTTTTTTTTTAACAAAAAAAAAAATTTAAAATTTCTAATTTATTAAAAAATTTTTTTTCTAATAAAAAATTTTTTTTTAAAATTTTTCCAAAAAAATTTTTTAAAAAAAAAAAATATAATTAAAAAATTTAATTTTTTTTCTTATATATATTTTTTTTTTTTTTTTTTTTTTTTTTTTTTTTTTTTTTTTTTTTTTTTTTTTTTTTTTTTTTTTTTTTTTTTTTTTTTTTTTTTTTTTTTTTTTTTTTTTTTTTTTTTTTTTTTTTTTTTTTTTTTTTTAAAAAAAAAAAAAAAAAAAAAAAAAAAAAAAAAAAAAAAAAAAAAAAAAAAAAAAAAAAAAAAAAAAAAAAAAAAAATTTTTAAACTAAAAAAAACCCACCACAAAAACTTTAAAAATAAAAAATGTAAATCAAAAATAACTATTTGTTTAAAAAAAAATATATAATTTTTTTTTAAAAAAATATTTGTTAAAAATTGTATATATTTTTTATTTTATTTTTTAAAAAATATATAAAAATTTATATGATTTGGGTAGTATTTTTTAATTATATTTTATATAAAATTTAATTTTTTTAATTTTATCAAAAAACAAAAAAAACCCCCAAAACCCCAAAAAAAATATATTATGTTAGTATTTTATACAAATATAATTTTTATATAAATATAGTATCCCCCTTTTTTTTTAATTTTTAAAAACCCCCTTAATGGTTTGGGAAAAAAAAGTTTTGTTTTTTTTTTTCAAATGATGTATTTTTCAAAGTTATAATTTTATTTATATATTAAAATAAAAAACTTTAATAAAATTCCCTTTTATTTTATAACCTTAAAAAACCCACACAACCAAAAACACACTATTAATTAATAATCCTTTTCTTTAGGCGCCACGCGGGTTGGAAACGCCGCGCCAAACCCCCACACACTTTAAAAAATATTCTTTTCATTAACTTTATCTTTTTATTTTGGGGTTAATTACATTTAAAATTTTTTTAAATTTACAATAACAAAAACACCAAAACATTTTTTTTAAAACCCTTCATTTTGAAATTAATAAAAATAAAACTTTAATTTCATATCACAAAAAATAAAGTTTTATTTATTAAAAATTTTAATTAAATAAAATTAAAATTTTTTTATTCTAATAAAAAATTAGATAGGATATCTTAATTTAATTAAATTTCCCTTTTTTTAAACCATGTGAGGGGATATTTATTAATTTTGTTTTAAATAAATATTTACTTTAATTTTTGGTTTAACCACACCAAAAGAGAGAGTCCAAACCTTTTTTTTAGAAAAACCTTCTAAAAATTTATTTCGCCACTTTTTTTGATTTGTTTATTTTGAAAAAACCTGGTTGGAAAACAACTTTGTTTTCATTTCAAAAAATGGTTATTTTAAAGATCCAATCTTTATTGAAATTAAACTGCCCTTTTGGTAATGGGATTCAATATTCCTGTTAAACCCAAAAAATTAATAACACACCATTAAGTTTCATGCTGCGTACCCCAAAATTGTTTGAAGTACAACCCTTTCCATACCCCCCCTATGACTACTAATAATTTCTTTAAAATTTTCCTCACAATTTTTTTTTACAACATTTCTAATTTTTTTGATCCTATTTTAAAATTCAAATTCATTTTTGGGGAGTAAAAAATTTTAATCTTCTGATTCAACTAAAACGGCCCCTTCCCAAAAAAGACTAGTTAAAAAAAACTATCCCAAATTAAAAACAAAGGGGAAATACTCTTGAAAACTAAAACAGGGGAACTTTTTCATTTCTTGACTTTACACACTACCCATAACTGCGTTTATTTTTTTTTAATAGGAAAACCCCTTTTTATTAAACCCTTTGGTATATTCCCTCCCCAATTTTCTGATTATATTTTTTCCCTGGAAAATTTTGGTGTCTACTTGTTTTTCAATTTGTTGATTAAGTCTTTCCCCCCTTTTATAAATTATCTGTATTCATAAATGGGAAACCTAATTTGTAAAACTTTTTTATTTGGGGACATTCCCTTTGAAGCCCTTTTTTTTCATCCTCTATTTTACTGAATTTCCTTTATTATTCCTTTTTTTTTCTGCCTTTTGCCCTGAAAAATTCAAGTTATTTTTTACATTTCCTTTTTATCCCAAATTTTTCTCCAGTTTTTTTCTGGGTTTCTTTATACTTACTTTGAGTCTAAACCCAAAAGCTTTTTACTCTTTTCCTAAACAATCGAGAAAATCCTTTAAAAAAATGACCTTTCTTTTGTTATACAAAACATTTTTGATTTTGGGGATCCCAAAATGGATCTTTGTTCAAAAAATTTGGAGATTCCCTCAAATTTTTTTAAATTAATTTTTTAAAAACATGACTCTCTGGACTTTTTCACTGAATGGGTCAGTCCTTTTTAAATTTTTTTCCTCCTTTCACCAAAAAATAAATTTTTTTCTTCAAATTTTTTATCTCAAATGTTTTTTTGTTTTTCCCTTTATATTTTTGAAAAACAAGTTCTTTCTTAACATAAACTTCTTAGTGGAACTCTTCTTTTATTTCCAACCAATAAACCTTTCTGTGCTCTAGACTTGGGCAAAACTGGAAAAAGAAATTAATTTTAAAAAATCTTTATAACCACTGATAGCCACCCAAGGAATCTAACAAAAAACTCTTTTGTTTAAATTTAAAAAAGCCTTTGTTTTAAAAATTTTAATTTAATTTCTAACTACTAATTATTTCCTCCCTTTTCCCAAAGGGTTTAAATTTTCAATGGATACTTTTTACTTTACCCCTAAAAAAAGGGCTTTTTTTTTAAATTTAAAAAGGGAAACTGTCCAGCCAAAAATTTTGAGGGTTACTTTTTCAAAATCCTCTTCTGTTAAAACTTGATAAATTAACTCTATGCCCATTTTTCCAGGTTTTTTCCAAGGTATTATCCTTTTTAAAATCGGCTTTTTTTTGTCAGAATTTACTTCGAACAATAAGAAATTTAAATTTCTTTCTTTTTAAAATTTTTGCAGGGAAACCCTGCAATTTACCTGCTTTATTTTGTCAATCAATTAAATTTTCGCTACTTTACATGAAAATTACCTCTTAAAAAAAAAGGGCTTTTCATGACCTTCTTTTCATTACTGCTCCATCTTTGATGAAAAATTTCACACTAAATGGTCCCCAAAAAATGAACTGTCTTTTCTAAATTTCCTTTTTTTCATCTTCAAAATTTTACCATTTTTCCAAAAAGAATCTAAGTAAATCTTGTTCTGCCATTCAATTTAAACTTGATGGTACTTTTGCTTGATTAAAAATAATGCTACTTTTTCTTGGCGAAATTAAAAAAAACGCCTGAAGTTTATTTGCAGTCTGGCCTTTAAAAAGGGTTTTATCATTCAGTGATACATTGTGATAGGACACTGCAGCAAAAACTTTATTTTTCCTGGCTTTTTGGATGGAAAAACCCCCCATGAGGGGAATTCCCAAATTTTGGCCATTACTTACTTAATTCTTCCTTTGGGATTGGTTCTGCATCCCTTTCTCTATAATCATTCATAAATTTGACAAAATTTTAATAATCTTTTTTTTTCCCTGAATTTTCCTTTAAAGATTCTTTAATTGTGCAAAACTGCATTTTCTTTTTTGGGAAACTAAAATCTACTTTTTTTTAAAGGCAGAGGCTTTTTCAATGGCCCTTTCAACCTGATAAAACCCTTTCCCATTCTGTTTATAAGCATTTTATCTTGAAAAATAGGAAAATCATCATTTACTTAATTAAAACAAGTTCAAATTTTTTTTTTTTACTTGCCAATGAATAATCTTTTTGCCCTTTGAGGCCTTAAAACAATTTTTTCAGGGTTTTTAATTATTACTTCTTGAATCATTTTCTATATACTGGCACTCTACCTCTTTGATAAACCCCTTTTATCCCTACACCCCCCGAAAAAGACAGTTCTTTTTGGGGAAGGGATTTTTCCTTTCCCAGTATGATTCCTTGCATTTGCATTACCTAACACCTTTATTTTGAACTGCAGTGATTGAAGTTTTGGGGTTTTTGTATCCCTTTTAACTTTTTTTTAAAATTAAAAAAATTTTGGATCAGAAATTCTTTTTGAATTTAAAAAGCCCCCTACTCTCATCACAAGTTCATTGTTTTATATAGCTTTTATCTACAATTGTTTTCCCATCTATAAACTTTTGGGTGGCATTTTTTTTAAAATTCTCTGATTCTCTTTGGGGTCATTTAATTATTCAAATTTTGAATTTTAATCATTGCGTCTTGCATGTCTCCAAAAAATCGAAAATTTCATAAAAGTGGTCCATATTCAAAGGGAAAACCTTGGCCACTCATGTAATTTCTTTCTATATTCTTTGCAACTACAATGGGATTACCAAAACTTTTTTTTAAAAGGGTTTTAGCTTTTTGTAAAAATTTTAGTAGTATCTAATAAAAAAAAGTCCACTTATAACTTCTTTGCTTTTCCATCCGTATATTTTTTTAAATAATACTTAGCTGCCACTTTCGTTTTTTTGACCAAAGTCCAAAGACTTTACCCCCAAATTTAAAACGAAATTGTCATCTTGAAGACTTCTGTTCAGGGCCCAGGAAAACGGTCCTAATTTGCTAGAACAAAAAATTTCGCTAATGTTGGAACATTATTTTCTTCTGTTTTCTCTGAAAAAAAAAATTTTTATCCGTTTGATTAACCTTTTTGATGAAGAAACTTGGTTAGAATGCCACTACTTTAGTACGGGCCCGAACTTGTATAAAATTTTTGACCTTTCTCTGATATCAAAAAATTAAACCTTTGTATGTCTTCCTCACATTTAATATATGATCGAAATTTATTAGAGGGCTCCCAATGTTCTTATCATCATTCATTTCAAAACTTGGTTCTTAAACCTTGCTTTTGTAATTTTTTTAAATTTAAATATTTAATTATTTTTATCTCAAAGTAAAC
>NW_023638903.1:10000-12555 GCF_015228065.2 Penaeus monodon
AATCTCTTTACAGCACGACGGCGGGTGTTCTGCGGCCTTTGTCTCAGAATTTGGTGTAACCCAAGTAATGTACCAGTGTGGCGTTCGGCTCGCCGCAATGCATGCAACACCTCTCTTCACGTTCTATGGTTTGTATAATCTGCCATGCACAGGGGTAACCTAGGCGCATTCTGGGGCAGAATGACTTCGTACCTCTGTTGTTTATTCAGAGAGTGCCAGTGGTTCATAGCCTGTGGCATCTGAGTACCAGCTGGCCGAGGGGATATCTCGTTTCCTCTCTGTGAAGCTGCAGAGGAAGGAGTTGGCCGTCACCGAACACTTCCTCCTAAGTAATTTTCGGCTCTGATGTTTATCATGGGATTAGGGGGCATACCCCGGCCGATTTCGGCTAATCTGTCAGCAAGCTCATTGCCTCTGATCCCTATATGGCTGGGAACCCAGTTTATGATAATTTTTACCCTGAGCAAGAATCCTCTGTGCTAGTGTGCGGATGGTTGTCGGGGAGGTAGATGTTGTCAGTGGGTGAGCGCTGCTAAAGACAGTCGGACGGTTTCCTTTGGAAAGCGTGGTTCAGTGGCTCCCATGATAGCAAAATGCCTCTGCCGTAGCGAGGAGGCGGTTGTTCTGTTCCCTCTGGATATTGTGGAATCCCTTGCTGCGAAACCGGCGCCTGCAGTGGGGGGCAAGGGGTCGACCGATCCATCCGTGTAATATGTTCTGCTCCCCGGAGGGGTGATGGTTGCAATGACCCTCTGGGTTTCTGCTTTTTGGCTAGGCGTACAATATTCATTCTTTTTGCTTGCCAGTCTCATGACCGAGAACTCTATCGAGGTTTGTGGGCCCCGGCGGAGCTTCGAAAAGTCAGGGTGTGGGGAGTCCATGCCCTTGGCCAGTACGGTTTCTTTGAGCTGATGGCGTATTAGCACCCTGCTGTGTGAGACAGCCAGGAGTTGTTTGCAAACAGCTCGTTATCTTGTTCTAGGCGTCTGACTATTTTGTGTTCTTAGGCTTGTGTTCCTGGGGGCCTGGATGACCTTTGATAAGAATTTTTGCTGCCGTTAGATCAATTCGTGAGGGCCCAAGGGAGAAGGGGTTTTGTCTCCACTAGGAGGTTGAGGACCTTTGCCCCCTCGGGGCACCCAGAATGACCCTGGCGGCTTCGTTTTGGACGGTCTCCAATCGGTCTTTATATTTTCTCTTAATGCCAATCAGAGCGAGGGAGGCATAGTCTACAATGGGCCTGACAGCATGGTACATAGAATGATCATAGTACTCTGTGTCTTGGCCCCTATGCATCTTCCACTCATTGCTCTCATGACAGACAGTCTTGCCTTTGTTCGGTCAAGCAGGTACTGGACCTCCCCTTTCGGAAGGAGAGGGTTCCGGTCTATCCTTACCCCAAGGTAGAGGTATACCTGAACCCACTCCAAGTCCATTCCCTGGATTTTCAGACTTGTGCCTTTAACTCTCTGTCTCAGAGCCATGGCTTTGGATTTGGCTGCAGGGGATCTTTAGGGCCTGTCCTGCAACACTCCTCGGATACCAAGTCCGGACAATCTGGGGTTTGTTTTTGGCAGTGTGGTCCAGTGGAGATGATAGCAAGATCTCTGCATAGGAGATGATCTTGCACCCCACTGGGAGGTTTATTTTTGAGGATACAGGAACATTTGTTTTGTTAAAAAGGGCTGGACTGAGAACCCCACCCTGTGGGTTCCATTTTCTAGTGGCATGTGCTGTGATAGTGACCTTGGAATTTGACTCTGGCTGTTCTATTCCTAAAGTAGTCCCCCTATCCAAGCCAAGAGCTTACCTCTGATTCCTTTTTGGATCAGGCTCTCCTGAAATGGCAAGAAAGGGCTTGCCAATTCGAAAGCCTTCTCCAGGTCAAAAGGGAATACTACCACAAATGTGCCGGTGTTTATTGTGCTCAAGAGCGTGGCTATGCTGTGCGCTGTGCTCATGCCCCTGGGGAACCGTGGAGGTGTTCGTGTTGGGGGTCCCGTTTTCCATTGGAGCCGGTCAGTACCATCCTCTCGGCAGTCTTGGCCAGGGCAGCTGAGGAGAGAGATGGGGCGGTATTTCCCCGGTTTCCTTTGGTTTAGGGATGGGAACTATGGTAGCCCTCTTCCAGCTCTGGGGTAGAGTGGAAGTTTCCCAGGACTTGTTGATGAGTTGCAGAAGTGAAAAAAACTGTGAAGGATATCTTGCAAGACCAATACTGGAGTGCGTTATTTACAAGGTTTTTCTAAGCGTTTCCGTGATATTGGAAGTGCGTCACCACCCTCTCCAAGAAACGATCTAGCAGACCACGTTCGTTGATTCTTGGACTTTGAAAATTCGACAGAGGGAAGTTAAGAAGAATCCTCGCCTGTGTTTTATTGAAAATAAAGGAAAACTACGAACGGGCTTGATAAAGTGTACAAGAGCATTGCAAGAGTTGCTAAAAGGGGGAAACGCAATTTGCGACATTTGGGAGAAAATCGACCCAATATATAAACCGGGGCAAAAAACCCAAAAACTTTTGGGAAAAAAAACCAAAAAAGGGGTTTCCAAAA
>NW_023638904.1:0-15000 GCF_015228065.2 Penaeus monodon
AAAACCAGTTTTTAAAAAGGGAAAAAAAAAAAGGGGGGTTTTTTTAAAAAAATTTAACTCCTTATACCGCGGTTTAACATCTCAAGCAAAATTTTCTGAGCCAATCAAGATTTTTCTTAATTTTTAATGAAAAAAAGATTTTTCCCAAAAAACAGCAGGGAAGTCTGGTCATGCCGGGGTTTAATCCGCAGAAGGACCTTAATTACTGAAAAAAATTTAGAAAAAAGGTGAGTTTATGATTGAAGTTATGTAAATTACCTTATTACAAACCCAAAGGGGCCCAAAAGGAATTATTAAAACAAAAAACTCACGAGGCACCGTAGGGGGAAAAGGCCGGCTTTCTTTTAAATTTTTCTTAGAGTTTTTAGAAAAGGGGAAAAAGTTTCCGAAAGAAAGGAATTCGGAGTTTTTGAAACCTTTTTTTCATATTTCAAAAACCCGGGCCAAGCGAGCTCGAAAAAATTGTCCCCCGAAAAAAAGATTCGAAAAAAATTCCCTCGCCGCTTGAGTCGTACTTCGCCGTCGGCCGGTTTTCGCGAAGGGAAACCCAGGAAGGGGGGAGGCGAGAAGAAAAGGAAAGAATTGTATTATTGGTAATTTAAACGAAAGATTGAATATTAAAAACTGGAACACTGATGATAATAAAAAATGCAATCTTTTTGCGAAATAAATTTAAAAAAATTAATAACATACCTCGAGGGAAAAAAAGCGATGAAATCCGGTAGCAATGAGGTGATGATTGTGTAAAGGAGGAAAAGGGGAGGGGAATGATGACGAAACAAGGGAGTAAAAAATAATAGCAAATAATATAATAATGAAAAAGGGAATCAAAACACTCTTAAAAAAACCAACTAGGTTTAAAAATTATGTTTATCGGATAAAAATGAAAATCAGCAACATCAAAAAAAAACAACAACAATTTTGGGGATAAAATTCATGATGGGAAAAATAATAATAAAATAATAATGTAATAATAATTAATATAATAACAATAAAATAAAAAAAATAGAAATATTAATAAAATAGTAAAAAATAATAGAAATAAATAAAATATTAAATAATATAATAATAATGAAAATAAAAAATTTTAAAAATAAAGTTAATAATTAAAATATAAAATTAAAAAAAAGTTTAATAATAAATAGTTTTAAATCAATTCAAGCCTGGGGGGTCCGTTGCGGGGACGAGGCCTTCCCCAAAAACTGTCCCCATTCTGCACGTTGCGGGGATTCACGGCGCCAAAATTTTTTAAGGCATTCTTGGTTTCATTTTTGGGGGGGAGTCTGGGCCCAACCCCCCGCGCGGGGGCCCAGTGCGAGTGGGGGGGTCGGGGGATGGTGTTTTGTCGGGGAGCCTCAGTCGTTGCCCCCCGACATCGTTGAACGTACTGGGTGCAGCCAACACATCAATCGACCCTCGCGAGCCTCGCACCGGGGGCGGGGGGGTCCTCCAACGCGAGGAATAAAAATGTAATAATTAATAGAATAATAAAATAATAATAATAAAATAGTAATAAAAATAGAATAATTATCTTTATCATTATCATTTTCCTTTAATTTATTTTTATTATTATTTAGAGTAGTAGTAGTTTTAGTATTGAGGTGTGCGAACCCGCTCAGCGACGCGTCACACCCGATATGTGAGCGGCTTTTTGTGCGCTATGTCGGGGTGATAATTAAAACAAAAAAAGAAAAAAGACACAGCCATGAACGCCCCGCTCACATAGCGCGCGTGTGAGCGCGCTGCTGAGGTGTGAGCGCGCGCTCAAAATAAAATAATAATAAAATAATAATAATAAAAATAATAATAATAAATTAAAAGGGAAAAATATAAGGTAATGATAATGAAAAAGGATAATGATAAAAAAATAATAATAAAATAATAAATAATAAAAATTAATAAAAATTTTAAGAAAAACAAAAAAAAAATGCCAAAAAAAGTTGATCGGAAAATTGGAAAAAATTTTGATAAATTAAAAAAAACCACGGGGAAGTCGTAGATGAGGGGGGAATTGCTAGATAGAAAAGGTATCATTGAAAAACTTCGTGAAAAACGTCTGAAAGAGTAATAGGAGACCTAAAAAAATTTCAGACATACCCATAAATATAAAAGTATATTAAAATGGGTAAAAAGGCATTAAATAATAAGAAAGAAAAAAAAAAAAAAAGAAACCTCGAAAAGCCAAAGGGGCAACCCGATAATAAGAAAAAATAGAAAAACATTGAAGGGAAAAATACGATATTAACGAACTACAAAAAGAAATGGGAATAAATCGGAAAAGCGGAAAAAAAAGAAATAAGAAAAACAAAAATTTTTAAAAAGAAAAAATACCAACGATAAAAAAAGAGCTTAAAAAAACTTAGTTTAAGGCAAAAGGTTACGTAGATATGACAACGCAAAAAGTTCTTCGGGGCAGAATAAAATGTTTGAGAGGGGAATGAAGAAATTTTACCGCAAAAAATAAAAAAAGAAACAACTCTTGTAGAAAACTATACCACAAAAAAAAAGGTCGGGGAATTTTTGGAACATTCTGGGGGAAAAAGAATAATAAAATAAAACGCATGGATTACGGTTTTTGAGGAATAGATTTGGGTATTCCCGAACAAAAAAGGAAAAATTGCCATAAAAGGAAATTCAAAACGAAACTTAAAAAAAAGTCCCTAAATGGAAATCACCGGGGGTTTGACTAGACCCCAAATTTTTTGGCTTAATATCTTTCTTCACGCATGCCAAATTAGCATCTTTTTTTAACTCATTTTTATAGAGCCTAACTTAACATTAAAAGGGTTTTGTCGGGGAAACAAAATTATCTCCGGGCCCAAAAAAGTAACAAAAACAGAAACCCAAAAAAAAACTAAAGACCCATTATATGCTTAAAAAACCACCTATAAATTAATTAACGAAAATCTTAACGAAAGAACCTACAGACCAATGGAAGAAAAAAAATTTTTTTTCCCAACGAAAAAAAAAAGGGGTTTACGAGGATCATACAGAAAAAGATCAAGCTCAAAAATAAAAGATTCTAGAAAATGTAAAAACTAAACACAGACATCTAAGTACGTTTTGGATCGACTAAAAAAAAAAAGCCTTTTGACGTTTTCCCCACACTCTTGGACTTGAAATCCTTTAGAAATTCCAAAAGTCTCTCTTCTTAATCAATTCCTTAAAAAACAGCTGACTTATGGGGACAAATCTTACTAAAAAACACGTAAAGGGTTTGCTTTTATTTCAAAAACATGTGAATCAGAGGGGAAATTTCCGGGTGCTTTTTTCCCCCTTTTTTTATTCTTTTTTGGGGCATTTGTCCCCCTCCCCAGCTTTTAAAAAAAACAGGGGGTATGGATTAACTGGCGGGAGACAATTTTTTCTTTTGGGATGACTTTTAAAAACTTACCAAAAGAGGGTGAACTGGAAGGGTTGCAAAAAAACTGCTAAAGATTTCAGTGATGACTGGGGTATGAAGTTTGGCTCGATAATTGAAAAAGAAATCTTTAAGAAGAAAAACTATGACATCTGACAATTAAATAATTTGTACCACAATATAAGAATTTAGATCAGGGGGAAACCTATAAATATCTGGAAAACGAAGGAAAGGGGGTACAACAATCAAAATGAAGAAAAAAATAGTACAGAATGCATCCGAAGAGTAAGTCAAACCTGAAAACAGAATTAAAACAAAGAACAAAAAACGCAACAACACTCTGGGAATACCCTTTGGGTTACATATAGTTTTACGTGGGGTGACGAATTTAGGAACTCAAAAAAATTGACACCAATTTTGAAAACAAGGACATGTAAAAAAGAATGTATCACCCCAAATCAGACGAGACCGTCGTACGTCCCTAAAAAAGTAAAGGAGGTAGGGGGAGATGCTTTTGGAAATTTTTGTACAAAACAACAAAAAATTGGTTTTGCAAACATAGATCTATCCAACAATTGGATGCTTAAATTAGTTAGAGACATGAAAACTCTAAAAAAGGTTTTCACTCAAAAAGTAAAGGAAAAAAAAAAAAATTTTTTCAAAATTTGGTATTAGAGCAAAAAAATCGAAAAAGTTGCCAAAATTGGTGCTAAACAAAAAAACAAAAAGCAAAAAAAGTCGGACAAGAAAAACTTGAAACTAGGTGGCATGAAAAGCCTCTCCAGGACGGTTTGCAGCTCAAAAAAAAAACAACTGATGAGATGAAACTGCGACCCATCATGCTTAGAACTTTTGACGTAAAAGGGGAAAAAGAGGGTTTATTTTTGAGCCCAAGATCAAAGTTTTTTACCAGAAACTACCAGCAACATCTTTCAATGGGACTGACCCCCAAAATGAGGTTTTTTTGAAGACAAGGTGGCAATTGTCACTTTTTATCTGGTTTTCAATATTTAAACCAAAATACAAAAAAAAGACCGACAGATGGACAATACCTGCCTGGAAAATCTGCAAACACTTTTTTATCGGAACACAGGATAAAAGGGAAAAAAACCCCTCCGAGCCGTTACGAAGGCAAAGATGCTACATCATGGAATTTTTAAATCAAAAGAATTTTATAAGGGAAATGTCCAGTATCACTCAAGGACAAAATAAACAACACTTGCAGTTTATAGATATGGCCCCTTCAACAGAAAAGTCCCCAACAAAAAATGTCCGAAAGATTCAAATTAAAAACTGGAATAGAGTGGGAAAAAATGTGGGATTTAAAAAACAAAAATTTTCCTGTTTTATTGGGTCAGTTATAAAGAAAGGACGGATAATTTTTTTTGAACAAATACCAGGAAAACCAAAATAGAGGAAATCCAAAAAATATCTTAAAAAGCACAGACAGTTTTCGAAGAGCATTTTCAATCTGAAGTTTATTTGTGACATGAATTGATTTTACGGATGTTTTTATTTTTGGTTGTTCTGCTATTTTTCATGTTCTTGTTGTGTTCCCTTGCCTCAAACTTTAAACACCCCCAGGGCATGGGAGTGGGCTGGTGTTTGATTTTAATTAGCGATCAAAAGGGAAAATTTTTTATAAAATAAAGACAAAAATAATAATAATAATAATAATAAAATAACAAAAATTAAAAACAATAATAATAATAATAATAATAATAATAATAACAATAACAAAAAACAACAAAAACAATAATAAATAAAAAAAATAATAAAATAAACGAAGGAACGGCAAACCACCGCTCTAAAACCAAAAAAATCTGGAAAACCATGATGCCAACCCCCTTGGGGACAGGGCACCACCTCGATTGATCCTACCCACTGGGTGGGTAAGCCACCCAAATTTACTGCCGGCCCCCAAACCCCGGGTATATGGAGAAGATTACCTAAAAAGGTGACACCGGCATTTTCCGTGAAAAGGAAAAGGGAAAACCCCCCACGACGCAGTCGTAAGCCATCAAAACATGAAAGTAAAATAAGTAGAAACCCAAACGGGAAGAAAAAAAAAAAATTGATCATGCTTGACATCCAGTGCGAATCTGAAAGGGCACCAAAAACAACAACAAAAAAGTAGTGGTAGTATAAAAAAAGATAAAAACAAAAAAAATAAAAATTAGAATAGATGATGATGTTTTAATTAGCAATCTAAAGAAACTTTTAAAAATAATAATGAAACAAAACAACAACAAAAAGAAAACAAAAAATAACAAAAATAATAGTATAAGTAATATAATAACAAAAAAAATAATAGAAAAATAATAGAAAAAATGATATACTTCTACTACTGTAATAATAATAAAAATAAAAAATGATATAAAAATGACAACAAAAAACAATTTTAATAGTAAAAAAATTTATTGCATTTTTCATTATAACTTGCTTTAAATTTTTTTTTTTTTTTTTTTTTTTTTGTTTTTAAAAGTAACGATTTTTTTCGATATCTATGTACATTACTTTTATAAACAAAAATTTTACTGAAGTTAAAAAAAAAAAGAAAGAACATAAATTTATAAACACTTACTCAAAGGGCCCATGTGTGTGGATTAGTGTGGATGTGTGGGGGATGGTGGGGGGTGTGTTGGAGTTGGGGAAGTGGTAAATGTGGTGGGGGGGGTGGGGTTTTTGGGATAGGGATGGGTGGAAGGTGTGGAGTGGATTGTGTGTGGTTGGATGTGTTATAGTGGGGAGTGGGGTGGTGGGATGTGGATTTTTGGTGCGGTGGATATGGATGTGTGTGTGGATGTTTGTGGATGGTGTGCGGTGGATGGGGATGGTGTGTGCGTGTGGAGGGGTTTTTGTGTGATGTGAATGTGTGGTATGTGGGTGGGAGGGTTTTGGTTGATGGTGTGTGGATGGGGGTTTGTGGATGCGTGTGTATGGATGTGTGGGGGTGTTTTTTGGGTGTGTGGATGTGTGTTAGGGATGTTGGATGTTTTGGGAATAGTGTGGATTGCGTGGGATGTGTTGGGGAAGTGTGGGGGGGGTTTTTTGTGTGTGGAAGTTTTTGGGGGGGGTGTGCGTGGGGATTGTGTGGATCTCTGTAAATGTTGTAGGTGTTGGGGTGTAGGTTGGTGTAGGGTGTGTGGGTGGATTGAGTAGGATTTTGTTGGATGTGGTTTGGATTGTGTGTGGGTTTTGGGATCTGTGGATGTGTGTGTTTAGGATGTGTGGGATGGTGTGGGGGGAGTATTTGGATGTGTGTGATGGTGTGGATGTGTGTGTATGGATGTTGCGGGATGTTGGGGGTGTGGGGGGATTTGGGGGTGTGTTTTTGTGGATTGGTGTGTTTGGTGGTGTGGATATGTGTGCGGATGGGATTTGTGGGGGGATTGTGGGGAGGGGATTTTGGGGGGGATGTGTGTGCACTGGGGGGATGTTGTGGGTGGTTGTTGTAGGATGTGTGTAGATTTGGGGATATGTGTGTATGGAGTGGGGGGTTTTTGGTGTGGATTGTAGATGTGTGGGATGGTCTGATAGTGTGGGTTAGATGTTTGTGGATTGTGGTGTGGATGGGGAGTTGGGGTGGATGGTGGGGTGTGGATGGGGATGTTTGTGGATGTAATGGGGGTTTGGAGGGGATGTGTGTGGAGTGTGGAGGATTTGTGGATGGTGTTGGAGTATGTGGATGTGGGGGTGCGTGGTATGGATATGTGTGGGATGTGTGTGGGTGTGTTGAGTGTGTGTGGATGTGTGTGTTATGATTGGATGGTGGGGGACGTGTGGTTATTTGTGTGGTGGTTTTTGGGGAGGTTTGTTGGATGTTGTGTGTGGATGTGTGTGTATTTGCGTATTTGTGTGGATGGTTGGGAAAAGTGTGGATGGGGGGGGGATGTATGTGGGGATGTGGGGGGTGTGGATGTATGTGGTGGTTTTTTTGGGATTTTTGTTGTGGAGAGGTTTTAGTGTGTGGATTGTTTTGTGGAGGTTGTTGATGTGTGTGAAGTGGTGTGTGGTGTGTGGTGGATGAGTGTGTTGTGTGTGTGGGGTGTGTAGATGGTGTTTGGTTGGTTTTGGGATGTGTTGTGTGGTTTTGGGGTGGGGTGGGATGTGTGGGGTGGCGGTGTGTGTTTTTTAGTGGGTGTGGATGTGTGTTCGGTGTGTGGATGTGTGTGTGTGTGGATTTTGGTTTGGATGTGTGTGTGTGTGGATTTGCATGTGTATGTGGTGGGGTGGAGTGTTTTTGGTGTGTGGTGGGTGTTTGGTGCATAGGGTGTAGAGATATGTTGTGTGTGGAGTGTTTTGGGAAATTTTAAATATTTATATAATATAAATTTTATATATATTTTTTATTTTTATATATATTTTTTTTATTTTTATTTTTTTTTTCAACCCCCCCTTTATCCAGCTGAAATCGGCTCTTAATTCATTATTTGAGAGGATAATTGGCATTTTTCCCCCTTCCCGGGATGGAACCCCCTATTAATCAACCGAGGTTCCTATGCCACGGGGGCGATTTCCCTACGACCCCTGCGTTTGATTTCAAGACGATATGCCGTTTTCTCGCCGTGATCCCGGGCTCGAGCGAGCAGTCAGAGGCAGGCATTTTTACGACTGCCGCGACGTGGATTTGAACTGGGTCTAGGGGGGTAATTAATTTTATTGAAATTTTAGCCTCCCAAAGGAAAAAAATAAGACCTTCTATGTCACTTCCCCCCCCCCCCAATACTTTTTTCAGTGTTAGGGGGAAGAAAAGTATATACGTCTCTGGTGGAAAATTTTGCACATCTTTCCTTTTACATGGGACCTTTAAGGGCATTTGGCATTCCCACAAAGTGTTTGACTTTTAGCCATCACGGTCTGAGTCAGTCTTGTTCCCCAATTTTTTAGTTTTTTAATAAAAAATTTTTTTTATAGGGATGAATGCTGGTCCCCCAACTCCCAAAGCATTTAACTCTCTTAGTTTTCAAAGGGGTAGCCCCCACTTTTCCCTCCACTACCGAAAAAAACCCCGAGGTTGGTTTCGGGTCGGTTTGGGGGAAGGAAAACGGCATACGGGGCTGAGGGCAGCGCCGGGGTTTTCCCGATCACTTCCCTCATTCCCACGATCCAACATGTGCTGGCACCCAAAAAAGAGTTATCTTTTTAAGTTTTTTACATAAATGCAAGCAATCTTAAACCCCCTCACACGGGTGATGAGTTTAAACCTTCTTGATTGCTTGAAAGGCACAGAGTCACAATAAATACAATGAATGGTTTCGAAAGTCTTAGCCCCTCTAACTGCGCAAGGGGGGCATTAAACTTGCAGTGAAGACGAGGGCTAGAAAAAGATGCCAAATGCAGACTTCGAACCATCTGTATATATTGATCTGACCCTTGGATTAAAAAATGTGCTGAAGAAATCTCTCTCTGCTTCGCTTCGATCTCTCCCCTTTCCAATTCCGCCCAAAACCCAGCTCGTTTTGATTAGTCCAAGGGGAGAATTTGGGGGAATTCCACAAGATTCCTCTTTTTCCCTACCATAGGATCGGTTACCCTAAAGGGGGGTTTTTATACCAGTCTGGATGTAGGAGATCCCAGAATCCCTGTAGTCTCATGGGAATCAGGTTCATGTAGTCCGGTGTAATGAAATGGGTGGTTTTTCACTCTCACTACGGGGACTCACGGGGAAAGTACAAAAAACCCAATACAGATTCGAGAGTTTCTTTTTAGAACGTCCAAAATCTGGAAACAGTGGGGTTGCAGATGAATAAGCCTACATCCTATTCATGTTTACTACGAATAAGTGCCGGTAAAGCTGTGAAGCATTTTCGGTTGCACCCCAAGGTAGAGGGAAAAGAACCGCAAAATACTAATCTTTGGACTTCATTTTAATTTTGATGTGGGTTACCCATGTAAGCCTTGAGCAAAATTAGCCCCAAGTACTTCACCTCTTGGAAAAAATTGCAGGGGGTTTCCCCCAAATAGGATGGAAGGGAAAAATGTATCCATGGTTTGCTTGGAGAAATTTAACCAGGGTATGTGCCTACGTACGCCGATTATTGCGGGCTGCAGTGCCTTGCACTCATGTAAGTTTCCTCCGGCAGTAATGTAAAGTCTCCAATATATTTAACATGAGGCGCACTTGAACAAATTTTACAAGTCTTTATGCAATGGCAAACGGGGTACATTTAAGACCCCCTTGGGGCCCCCTTTCCCGGTTTCTTCCAGGTTAGAGAAACGTTTCCCCCCCCGAACTCAAACTTCCTTTAAAGAAGCTTTGTATGAAGGTAGGTAAAGCCCCTCTTAAACCAGTGTCATACAGCTTCTGAGTATGCCATGCTTTCAAGTAATCGTAACCTTTTAAAATCAAAGAAACTGCTATTTGTACGTCCCCCGTGCGAAAGGGAATTTTGTAAGCGTCCATCTCACAAGTGCATTGTGGTCGTCTCAAATTTTTTAAAGCCCTTTGAATGAGGGCAACACGTTTTTCCCCTTCTAGACCATTCAACCGAAGTTACCCTCCTGCAGATACGCTGGTGAGAGAAATTTGGGTTTTTTCCTGGGGGAAGATCCTTGCAAGGTTAGGAACAGGAAAGATTTTAGCCTCTTTTCCCTGTGGTGGCCTGTTCCCCCCCCTTTGATCCTATTGAATAGGTCTAACTCGAACTTCTGGGAATCTTGGGTTTGTGAGATATATTTGGTATGGAAAAATCATCACTTCCTGGGGCAGTCTATACAGAGCTGCAAAAGGAGAGTCCATCTCCTTGCGAAAAAGGGGAAATTGTAGGAATTCTGTGCAGCCTACGAAGAATGAGTATCTTGTTCAGGGCCCAAGAGTGGAGAATTTAGCAATGAAGGTGCCCAGAAGATTTCCACCATGGATTTAGCTAACCATTGCAAACCCTCTTTTTTTTATGTGATGATTTTGCCTCTTCTTTAGAGCGGTTTTGACAGGACGTGCTCCTGCCAAGATCTTATGCACCTTGTCCCCTACCCATGCCAAGGGGGCCCGATTAATCGAGGAGACATTTGTCTCGTTAGCCTCTTTAGCCTCGCCCGCCTTGGCTCGAGTCATTTGTAAAATTTATCAAGGTTACAAGCTGGGGGGTTTTTTCCCTGGTACAGGAGTCGACGGTACTGCCCCCATTTTGGAATGGATCTTCAGCTGCAAGGTGAATGGGGTTTTTGAATGATGAAAACATCTTTAAAACACTGGAATCCATTTACGATCCTTTAAAAACGCAGTTGATCAAAAAAAAATTTCCCGTCGCATGATTTCTGCCCCATTTGGGTGGAATACCTTCAAATCCTGCAAAAAATTTTGGGAAAGTGGGCGTTCCCTGTAAATTTCCATGACCTGCCAAGTGAAATTTAAAAATGGAAAGGTGAGCCCATTTTATAGGTTTAATTTGGGGAATGTCCCGTTTGAATTTGGAAAAGTGAGGGGTTCATGTTTATAAAACTGCTCTACTCTTAAAGAAAAAAAGGCCCAAGGCCCTTTTCCCCAAGAGTGCACAAAATGTCTCCGGAAGAAGCTGCAAATTTAACCCCCAAAAGTAGAAATGGTGTGGAGCTGCTCAAGTAGATTTTCCAGATTAGTGGAGGAAGTTGATGGATGCAACAGTTAAGGTCGTGTCAAGCCTTTTCCCCAGCCATGTTGTCTGCAGGTTTATGCCTGGAAGGGAATATCCTGAGTACCCTTACTGCTACTCCTCCATGAGGTCCATTATCAAAAAATCCCAAAGGGCTTAACTTGGAAACCCTCAGGGGGAAAGGGACAATTTTCCGGGCATAATCTTTTTGTAGGCATACACAAACTATCGATTTTGCAGTTCTTTTTCCCTTTTTCATGAATTCCCGCAGTTCCATTGGATTAGGGGATCCCGTTCTTAGATTATTCTTATAAGGTGTTTGGGACACCTGTGGTCAAGGTTTTTCCCCACAACTTTTGGCGTCCTCTTCCGGACCTGGGAGTACCTTTTTTAAAGGTTGTTTACCTGGAAAAAAAATTTTTCCCCAGGATTCCCCTTTGGGCAGGCTCATGATTTCATTGCCTGGGCAAAGGGGCGGCCTGACCCTTTTCCTTCAGGGGGATTTGCTAGAGGGGAAGCCCCTGTGGATGTGGGGGCAGCGGAGCTGTCACCCCTTGGGGGCCCCGGGGCCCTTTCCCGAGGTCCAAAGACCCCACTTGAGGGAAGTCTTTTTTAACGGCTCAGGATCCTTTTCCTGGGGAAAGGGTTACTGAGCCTTTTGCTTTAGAGGATTCTGCCTAGCAGGGAGGCCCCCGTCACCCCTTTAGGCCCCTGGAGCCCTTTAAAGATGGTCCAAAGACCCTTTCTTTGGGGGGAGTCTCCGCAATAGACCCTTCACCCTACCCGTTTCGGGGGAACAACCCAAAAAGGCAGTTTCAGCAATTGGGGGGGTGAGGGGGGCAGAGTTGGGGGGTTAAAAAGCCCAAAAGGGAAAAAGGTTTGGGAGGAAGAGGATGGGCAGAAAAAAAAAAGGACCTACCTGGCTGTGCAAACAGACGGGGCATGTCGCTTTTTCCTCTGGAAAAAATAAATTTCTCCTTGCTCCTTATTTAATACTTTTTTTAAATTGTACCTTTTCATTGCTTTGAAAAAGCTTCAGAGTTTTTTTGCAGTGGTAACGCATATTGGACCCGGCGTTTTCAATCCTTAGACCTGTTGTACCCCAAATTTTTACTACTCTTGGTTGCCTTTCCCAAAAAAGGCAAGATTGCCCATAACCTGGGAGTAAAGCACTGCATAGGGTTGGGGACATATGGCTTTTCCTTGAGATGGTACCCTGCCAACTTTAAATGATTCTGGAAGGACAATATGTTTAAAAGGGGAGTGTGTCGATGTTTTCCAAACAAATTTCCTAAAAATTTTTTCTGCCACTACATTAAATTTTCTAGTTCCCCTAAAAAAATTTCTCAGAATACCTCTAAGTCTCAGAAAAATACAATTCCCTTACCTTTATGAGTTTTTGTGGGGAACAGAAACTGGGGCAGGAATGTCAAATATCGCACGGACGGTCACTCTCGGGGTGTGAAACTTTAAAATCGGCTCGTTGGGGGGTGGAGGATCACGAACATACCCAAATTTTTCCCATGTATTCAAAAATATAAGATCCTGATGATAACCCTCAATGGCTTCATATAGGACTTACATGAAATACTTTCATATTTCCAGGAAAGATTTCCTTAATGGTTGAGGAGACTTTTCCCCCTTTCCCGGTTTGGGGTTCGGGAACCTTGCGATTTGATTCTTTTCCCCTTTGGGAAATGGAAAAGGGTTTTAGGTGACAAAGGTTCCAGAAAGGGAAGGCCAGGGGTTTCTAGGTGTCGGGGGGAGCTAAATCTTTTTTAAATTTTTTATTAATCATGAAATTAGAATTCTTCATTTTGTCCCTCTCACCGCTAACGAACGAGGGGGAAATTAGTTGGGGCTCAAAACTCCAACAGCACAGGGGTAAAGAAATATACACAGCCAATATACGTACTGATGGCAGTTGCAGGACCGCACTCCTCAAACCCGAATAGAAGACCAAAGAGGTGGTTTCTAGCGCAGGGCACAGCGTGCAGCACAGTCAACCCCCCAGGACTCCGTCTCCTAGTAATACGGGATGCCCTCATGGGAAACATGCGTGGGGAGTTTTTCCCTGGCCCCCGGGAAAAAACCCCGGGGGGGGTACACCCTCCCCTCTCATAGGCCTTTGGGGCACCAGTAAGCCATTTTTTTTCACCCCCCCTGGTGACCCCTCCAGTATGGGACCCCCCTGGTCCCGGGCCCCCAGATCATTGGGGCCTCAAGCCCCCCCACCCGGCAAAGGGGGCTTCCCTTGGGGTCATTTTTCTCTATTCCCCGGGTTTTGGGGCCCGGACGACATGAGCGGATTGCCCCCAGTGGCAGAGGCAAGGAACAAAAGTGCGGTGTTGCTTGAGCCCCCGAACTCGGATTTCCATGGACACCTTTAAACCAAAGCTTTAACCACTAAGCATGCGGCCTCATTTTTTTTTATAGTCCCTTTAGATTCGACATTTCTGTCACAGCATGATACTTAATTGTATTACATGTGTGATGACTTGGGGTGAGTAATGGTAGGGGCCCCCTTCCTTTTCCCCGGGGAATCACCTTTTTGTAATTCTATATTTCTATAACAACAACTTCCAAAAGGTGCGCACTCTCGGAAAACTATCCCTTGCCGTGGGGTTCGGGGAAGGGACCTGGCCCGAACTCAGCCTTGGACGCGCATGGCCTCCGCAGGAGTCTGGAACCCCGTCCAGCCTTCACCTGGATCATCACCAGTGCCCCTTTTCCTCTGTTCGCCACCTGACCTTCCCCTTCCCGGCACTTTACAGTGTTGCAGGCCTTTTGGGGCGCCTTGGGGGCCCCTCTTTGGCTCTTGAAAAACCAAACCCTTGAGGGCCCAAAGGGGATTTGGGCCCTCGAAGACCTGGCAAGAATTTGGCCGATGCGTACACGTCAGATGGGTGCTGCAGGGCTAAAGGGTTTTGTTCCGGGAGATCTGGCGGGTAGGGCAGGTCTCCTTCCAGGAGCACAGCACTCCCTGGGCGTCCCGTCCGAGGGCCTTTTCCGAAGTAAATGAGGGTGACCATTATTTTACGGAGATTTTTACCCCCTTGATGTCGTTATGTGAAAAGCTCGCCTATTTTTTTTGTTTTTTGTATGGTGCCCTTAGTTTTCGACATGGTTCACAGCTGACCCTTTAATTGTATTTAAATTTTGTGTGATCTTGGAGTCAGTACGTGGGGTCCCCAGATCCTTTCCAGGAAAATGCCTGTGTACCTTTTGGCAACACTCCTGGGACGGCACTAAATTTGGGGGCGGCTTCCCCCCCAGTAGGAAAATCAGGTGGATTTCCTTTTCCCAAAGGGGAACAACGCCCCGGCCCGGTGACTCGAACATTCGAACTCAGATTGCCGTCGGACAGTTTGAGTGATGTTTAAACCCCCGGTCATGGGCTCTATAAAATTTTTTGTATGTGCCCCGTCAGTTCTGAATTGGCTTCACGTATGATACAGGTTTTTTTTTTTACCAGTTGGGTAAAAACCAGTTACCATTCCCCATTTTTGCACTTAATTGTATTTTCGTGATGATTTTTGGCCTGATACAGGGAAAGGTCCTCATTCTATTCCCCGGGCTTGGCCCCGGCAGTGACTTTGACGTCTTGCCCACCCAGTGGGTAGATGGCAATCGAAATGAGTTCCTTTTCCCCAAGGGGAAAAACGCACCGGCTGGGACCGAACCCCCGAAATCAGATGCCCTCGTCACAGTCTTGGTCCAAAGATTTCCACTCGGCCACCCTGGCCTCTTACTTTACATATACATAATATATATATAGTAATATATAATTTGTATTCAAATGTATGTATATTATTTTAAAATGCATTTAAAATTATTATTATTATAATTAATTTTATATATATTAAAAATATATAATAATATATATAACATATATGGTTATATAAATATATTAAAATATCCAATTATCAAAATATATTTTATTATATATATATTATTTATATATATTAAAATAATATATTATATATTTATTGTAACTTATATAAATATATATCTAAGAACATATAAAATTTAATAGATGAATATATATACATATTTTAGTAAGGT
>NW_023638904.1:20000-45758 GCF_015228065.2 Penaeus monodon
GCGCACACACACACACACACACAAATATATATATATATATATTATATATAATAATATATAATATATATATATATATATAATATTATATATATGTATATATATAATATATATATATACGTATATATTATATATATATATATATAATATATATATATATATATATATCATCACATTCAAATAATAGCAAATATATGATTTGCATTGGATGTACATGGCAAGTACGTTTCGCGATATGACCAGTGGAGTAGATCTTCCTATTCCAAAGTTTACTTTTTTTTTCTATTCCAAAGTTTAATTTTGATGACAGTGTGTGAAAGTATCACCTTACTACCTTCAATGCAGTTCGTAAGATGACAAATAGTATATCTCTTCAGAAACATTTTTGTATAGATCCTTTTTATCTACTTTTTTTAAAATTTCAGTTAGTGATTTTCTTTCATCCTCTTTCAACAACACAGACACACACGCACACACACACACACGCACACGCACACACACACACACACACACACGCACACGAACACGCACACGCACACACACACATGCACACACACACACACACGCACACGCACACCACACACACACACACACACACAACACACAACATACACACGCACACGCACACACACACACACACACACACACACACACATACACACGCACACGCACACACACACACACACACACACACACACACACACACACAGGTAAGGTACACGGGCGTCATGACGTCACAGTTGCAGCCAACCAATCCGGAAATTTGTTGTCCCATATCCGGACCTTTGACCACGGTATAACCAAGCCAAATTCAAGATATTGGCTCTTCAAGTTTATGCATATAGAAACAGTAAAGTAATAACATAACATGCTATTATATAGTACATGCTTGCGTCTTAACTATACTGATTCATCCAGGTGAACAGTATTGCGAAATGCTTGAGGTTTAAGTCTTAATTACTCGTACCACACGATGCAGTGGGAGCATTTACTGTTTTCTTTCGTGCAAATGGGAATGTAAGACGAAACCTTCATTTGTACCGTTTTTCAAGTAACCATGAAAGGTAAAGAATAGATTACAGTATCTGAAACTGACTGTAAATTCAATTAACACATACATGTACATACATAAAAAAATAATAATAATAAAAAAAATAAACAGATGAACAGATGAAGCTTAATTATGTGTTCGAAGAGTGTTTCAGAGTTCATATAGGTAGGGCCTCATATCATAGCAATATTAGCAATAGAGACCTTATAGATCATTTGTAGCGTCATAATTACGCTTTGCTCTGAAGGATCATCAAGAGTTGAAATATCAAGAAGGTTAGGTATTTCAAAGCCAACTCTGTCTCTGTGGATCCAGCGACACGAAACAACTGGATCCACCAGAGACAAGGCCAGAGGTGGGTTTGAAAAGGGTGTGTAGTTGGTTGTTAGTTGCCACGTCCCTTTACCGTGAGTAATTATCTTTTTTTTTGCATAACTGCTAGCAACATCCGGAAGGATGTTGCTAGCAGTAGTTGCTAGCAACAAACACTCCAGAAACCGCTGGGGTGTTTGAATGGATGCACATCAACAGGCTCGGGGAGTTGATGGATGTCGAGGGCTCTAGATTTACAGGGTATGCATACTTGCATATCCTGGACGAGAGGGCCATGGTATTTCCCAAGCTAGAGCCACTTTACCTCATCCAGGATAATAATCCCATCTTCATGAGCAGTGTCACGAAGAGATTTCCCCCAAAATTATACCCGGAATCGTCATGTTGCCCTCTGCCAATTAACAGCGGCGTTATTTGTACCACCAGATTGCAAGTGTTGGCCATAACATGAAATATTAAAATGTAATACATTTCAAAACCCAGTGAACAAAAAAGAAAAGGGAAATTGAGCTATTCCAGGGCCATTTTGAAGCTATCTATATAGGTGTAAATAGTAAAAAAAGGTAAAAAAAACAAAAAAAATTAGGCCCTTGGGGCGCTAAACAGACGTAGTATCATATTGTCAAACGTCATAGTATAATATTGTTAAGTCAGAAAGAGTAAAGATACATTATACCAGTGTATATGCCATGTCCAGCATAATAACATAACCTCAACTTGTTGGTTGGGATGGATGCTGCCAAGGTCATCTCTAATCTCTCTCGTCGTTTGTTTCTTGAGGTATGCCTTCATTGCTCCCTCCATTTATCACGAAGACAACTTCTGATGCTGGGTTTCAAGTCGGTGTGGGTGAGGAAAACGATCATCACAGGGCTGAGTAGTAGCTGCCTTAGTCCTTTGATCACCTTGCTCATTCCTGCAGATGCCAACATGCACTGGCATCCAAGCTTAAATTTATTTTCTTACATGCTGACATGACTATAAAACAATACTGAATCCTCAGTTTAAGCTGTCGATTGCTTGCAGAACACGAGAGTTGCAATACATTACAACAGAATGGTTCCTAAGATCTCTATCATTTTGACTGCTGCAAGGATGGTATGTAACTCTGCAGTGAAGATCGAGGCTGACAAAGAAAGACTGCTAACTGCAGTTTTCCTTCTGCTCACTGCTGTAGAACTCACAGTATTTTCAGATTTTGAACCATCTGTACATATTGCATCTGATCCTTAGTACTTAAAAACTGTGTTGAAAAAAAAAATCTCCTTGATTCTTGCTTTGGATCTCTCCCCCTTCCCTATGCAGACCAAATCCAGCTTGATTAAACTGGTCCAAGGGAAGAACTGCGTTCCAACAGCTAGAACTTTGGTTGGATTTTAAAACGAGATCTTTCACAAGATTCCTCATTCTCCAACCATTGGATCAACTGTCTTCAAGGGTGTGAAAACCATTCTGGATGCAGATCCCGGAATCCTTTGTAGTATTGTGAAGTAAATCAGTTCATGCAGTCCTGGTGTAAGGACACAGGTAGTTCTCGACTCTCAGCATACAGAGACTCTTATATGGATTCTAAGAACTATAAGAGCTGCATTATGAATGGAGTCCAATATCTGGAGAACAGTGGGAGTTGCTGATAAATAAGCCTCACATCCACAATCAAGTTTGTTAGGAATAAGCACTTGATAAAACTACAAAAACATTGTGCGGTCTGCACCCCAAGACAGGTGAGAAAGAACCCACAAAATACTAAGCACTTTTGTAGCATTTAACTGTTTGATGTAAGGCACCCACATATGCATTGAGTCAAAAAATGACCCAAGTACTTCACATCTTGGACAAAACACAATGAATATGATCGTAAAGAAATGGAAGGATATAACGTTCATCTTTTGTGGAAATGCATAACCATGGTCTTGCTTGGAGAGAATTTGAACCCGTGATATGTTGCATAAATATGATCTCCTGCAGTCTGTATGTGTCATTGCACTTTCTGTAAGTTTCCTCCTGAGCAGTACAGTGTAAAGACATCCACAGATAGACTACATGAGACAGCATTGGGACCGACCTTTACAATGTCATTCATAGCAATGGCAACAGGGTCACATAAGACACTCCCTTGTGGACTCCGTCAGTTGATCTTCCAAGCTACAGAAGCTGTTTCTTGCCTGCAGTCTAAACTTACTATCAGCAAGGAAGCTTTGTATAAAGGTATGTAATACTGCTTTTAAACCAGTATCATTCAGTTTCATGAGTATGCCATGCTTCCAAGTAGTATCATAAGCCTTTCAAGGTCAAAGAAGACTGGTAACATGTGACATCACTGTGCGAAAGATCTCAATTTTCAAAAACCCATATTGATTTGGGGATAGGAATGAGTATAGGTTGTTTTTATGCAGATGGCACTATGTGCACCCCAATTGAATAGTCCAACAGGATCTTTTGGAAGCTCCCGATAAGTGAAATATCATTTGGACAAATGCATCTTCCTATATAGAAAGGGCAAGTTGTATGGAAGTTCTGCTGCAGTCCTACTGAAAAACGACATTGGGCATCAGTACTGTTCAGCCAGAAGGGTGGAGAATCTGGTAGTGAAAGATGCTCCAGAGGATATCTCTGTCATAGAGTATGCCACCTATCTTCAGAGCAGGTGATGACACGATGTTTTCTTTACAACAATCTTGGGCACCTTGTCCCATATCCATGGTAAGGGGGTCTCGGTGTTTTAAAGAAAGAAACATACTGTTTCTACTATGTCTGTCTAACATACTTTTGCACTCCTGGGTCTTGACTCAGGTCTTTTTGTAATAGATCAAGGTCACATCTCTGAGATGTTTCAGTTGCCCTACTGCAGCTTTTCTAACTCTGATAGCTTTTGGCTTTCATTAGACCACAATCATTCATGAGATCGACAGTACTACCTGCTACTTTTTTGGAAAGGAGGCTTTTGCAGCAGGCAAATTCGTAAGGTGAAGTGGTCAACAGCATCTTGAACACAATGGAAATCATTCACATATCCCTGCATTACTTCAGTTGATATAAAAAGGTTCCAGCCTGCATGTTCAAGTTGCCATTTCTTTGCTCTCTTTTCTGGAATGCCACTCACTTTCTCCGAAAGTATTGGAAAGTGCTCACTTCCATGACCTGCCAAGTGAAATCCAACCGTCCACCAACTGTTGGGAGAATGTTCCAGTTTGAATTTGGAAGTGTGTGAGTGTGTCACTGTTCAGAAAACAGCATTTACTCTCGAGAGTGCATAAAGTGTTTCCCCAGAGGTAATACCGGCTAATGAAGTCTTCCAAGAATAAAAATGGATGAAAGCAACTGCCTAAGTAGATCTTCCGAATCATGTATGTTAAAATTACGTAGATGAAGAAAGATGGATGCAGCAATGAAGGCCATGCTAAGCCTATTCTCAAAGCATATACCTGTAGTGTTTGCAGGTGAAAGGCTTAAAAGGTAATATCTTGATTATCATCACTGCTACACCTCTATTAGGTCCATTATGGGCTTGAACCTGAATCCCCTCTCTGGTCATATTCTCTTGTAAGCATGCAAAAATGGATCAGATGTTGCAATTCCTACCATTCTGTGTGAATTCCCTGACATTTTATTGGATTAGGGTATGCATTCTTAAGGCTTTCCCTTACAAGCACTTTGGTCTTGTGGAGAGATGTTTACAATTAGAACTATTTCCCACAGAATTCCTTTGGATAGACTGTGGGGGTCCCTAAGTATGTAGTGGCAGCTGGAGCTGTCACGCCTGAGGCCTTTGGAGCCTTATCTGATAGATCTAAAGACTTTTCTTTGGGAGGAGAAGTCTCCTCAAAAGACCACCCCTCACTCATACTCTGCCTCTGGTTAAACAAATTCAAAGCTTCCTTTGAGGACTGAGGTAGAACTATAGTGGCAGAGTGAGTGATGCAAGAAGTAATCAAGGTTAAGGATAATGGGAAGGAGGTTGGGCTAGAACTGAGGCAAAGGAGTTACCTGGCTGTGCGAGCAGCACACGGGCACAATGGGGAAAACTAACTTTCTCTTTGTTCCTAATACCAGTTGTCAATTTCCATCTCCTTAATGACCTGTTGTACCACACTTGAAACACTGTCGCTAGTCCAATTTCCTTAGGATGGCAATAGCTGGCTATGGCAGAGGAAACACTGTATAGGGTTGCACACAAATGGGTTTACCTTGAGGTGGTAATATGCCAGCCTGACCGATTCCAGAAGGATTAACGTTTCATAAGTTAGAGGAAGCTGGTGTCGATTTTGCCACACCATCAGCTTTCTTTTTAAAAAGGTTTACTGCCACTACCTTTAACTTATTTACTCCTCTTACATTTTCTCCTCAGAATACCTCATCAGGGCATTCCTTGCACTGATTGAGTGTATTGTGAGAACAGGAGACTTGAGCACAGGGAATGTCACATATTGTATGCACTCTTGTCTGGTGATGAAAACTTTACTTATTAGGCTACCACCTCGCTGTGGGGTGTTCCTAGTATCACGCTGATACACTTCAACTATCTTACGATGCACTTCAAAAATATTAAGATTCATGATGGACACGACATCAATGGTTTTCACCACAAAGTAGCTCTCATATGGAACATTTTATATTTGCCAGGTAAGATTTCTTGATGGACTGAGCAGGACTTTGCTTGCTTCTTCGTACGTGGACTTGGAGGCCGGGAAGCATTCCGATTCCCATTCTTGCCCTTTGGAACCTGGAAAGGTTCCAGAGTGACAACAGGTGACGTTCGAGAAGAATTGGCCAAGGGATTATGTGGGCCATCAGGGAGAGAGCCTTTTTTTTGTAATAAACATACAGATTAGAATTTCCCTCCATCCCCTACCCCACCCAAATGGAGTCCAACAGAAATAGTGAAGAAATATACGAAGTCCCCACAAAGTGCTGATGCAGTCGTGGGACCTGGGCAGTGACTGCCATATTTGACCAGCCAACTGACTTGACCTGGCCTTGATCAAACTACACGTCTAACCAGAATAGTGGACTAAAGAATTTGTGTTGCTAGCTGCAGGGCACAGCGTGAAGCGTCGCTCAACATCCAGGACAACTGTCTACCAGCAATATGGGACGCAACACATGGCAAATACACGTGGGAAAGTTCTCTCTGGCCAAAGTTAGAATGAACCATCTCCTCTCATAAGCCTTGGTGCACCTGAGAGTCATTTTACCGTACTTTCGTGCGTGTGTGTGTGTGCGGGCGGGCGTGCAGATACACACATAAATATATATAAATGTGTGTGTGTGGGTGTGGGTGTGGATGTGTGTTTGTGTGCATCTATATATCTAATATCTATATATCAATATACATATATATTTGTGTGTATATATACACATATTTATCTAATATACATATATTAGATATTAGATGTTTGTGTGTGTGTTCATATATATATATATATATATATATATATATATATATATATATATATATATATATATATATATACACACATCAATATGAATACATATATATATATATATATATATATATAATATAATATTTATACTTATACATATATTTATATATATATATATATATATATATATATATATATATATAGATATATATATATATATATACATATGACACACACATATATAATACATATGTGAGTGTGTGTGGTGTGTGTGTGTGGTGTTGTGTATGTATATATATATATATATTATAATATAATATATATATATATATATATAATTTGTATATATATAAATATATATATATATATATATATATATATATATATATAATATATTTTATATATATATATTATATATATATATTATATATATATAATATATATATATATATATATATATATATATATATATATATATATATACGCACATTAGATCAGTGGGAGACAGGCACTTGTGCTTTTAAATACAATATATTTGCACACAAACACCTAGCATTAAATTATAGATTTAGAAAAAAAAAAAGGATATAAACCTCTTGTGCAAGAGTTGTTGCTAACACTGGACAACGGTGCTTGTATTAGCAAGGTTTAATTACAGCTGGAATGTTAAATTTGCTAAACAGTTGAGCCTTGTTCCCTTATTAGACTATTTTGAAAAAGCGCGTTCATGGCCAGTTTGTAAATGAGAATTTAAATGGCTGCTCTCGCACGCCCCTCGCTCGCACATACTTTGGGTCATACCAGAGCACAAGCCAGATGTAAACTATGCAGATTATAGAGTGTTTAGAATGTGCAAATGCAGTCGCTCCACATGTCATCCATGGTCAACTTTTATTTGAAATGAAATGCATGTAGTTTTGTGTCGTAGTGTCATTTTTCCTCATAAACATTTTCAAACTCTCTCACACACAAGGCACCCACGCACGGAGACATACATACAACGAGGCACACAAAACCCGTTTCTCGATATTTTTCCTTAAATCTTATCCGTATTTCTAAACACCAAGGAAGGAATGCCAGGCGGACTTCCTGACGGTGAGGAAAAAATCTTGAGTTATGGCGGCATCGCAATAAAGATTTTCAGTTCTCTATATCGTTCACCTGGTTCGTAAAATGCATTCGATATCTATGTTGGGCGTCAGCGAAGCATCCGTTATGTGTTACGGCAACGGATTCACATCATTGTGGGCTGTTCATCTTTTCCAGCTACTCCTTACCTTGGTATTTTTAATGCGATAACCAGACATATATTATGTTTCACTGTTTTACTTACACATGTGTGAATACATTGTTTGTAAAACTGTACAACAAGAAAATTGCAGTATGAGTGTAAGTTATGATCACAGACTAGTTGTATGGATGCTTCGGATATATGGCGTCTTTTCAGTGAGCTCGGCCTAATATCAGACCAGAAGTCCTTGCGACAAAGTGGTGTGATAAAATAGCTTGAAAAACAATTCTTTAATAACTTTTTTTCTGGTTGTAAACAAACCATAATATGACAGACATATGCTACCGCTCCACGGCGTTTATAAAAAAGACAGACAGAACAAAATACATATATATATATATATATATATATATATATATATATATATATATATATATAATATATATATATATATGTATGTATATATCGGTCCACCACATCACATAGTTTCAAAAACATTGATGGAATTGTAGTGGGAAAACTAAACTCCACATGTACAGCTCACATGAAAGGAAATCTTCACAACCCAGACATTCATGAACAATATTTTTTTCTGTAATGAATCAGTCTTATCATTTGTCTGCTCAGATGATACCTATCATGCCATCAGGAATCCACCGTGGCCACACAGAAAGCAGAAGCAGATGGGGAGAAGCGAGAGGACCGCAGAGGCAACAAGCGTCGGCGGCCAAAGTAGACGGATGAATAGACCACTTTCCGGAACCTGACAATGGAGGCGCTCGGAACAGGAGGAAAAAAACACCACAGAGAAACTTATCTAAGCAAGGAAATTTGTTTTTGTTATTGTGGAAAAAGGTTCTACTATCCGCACGTATTTAGACAGTAATCTATTATTCAGAGCTTTGTACACAGGGAGAAAGGTGTGTGTGTGTGCCTATATGTATATATATACATATGCATATATATATTATGACACACACACACACACACACACACACACACACACACACACACACACACAACCATACACACACATATATATATGTATGTGTGTGTGTGTGTATCATCCTCGGGCACATGCAGTGAGTGTCCACCGGACACGTGTGTCCACACACACACACACACACACACACACACACACACACACACACACACACACACACACACACACACACACAACACACACACACACACACAACCGCATGAATGCACTCACACACACACACACACACACACACAACACACACACACATATATATATATATATATATATATATCCCTATTTCTCTGTGTCTATATATATATATATATATATATATATATATATGTGTGTGTGTGTGGGTGTGGTGTGTGTGTGTGTGTGTGTGTGGACACACGTGTCCGGTGGTCACTCACTGCATGTGCCCGAGGATGATCCAGTTTTACTCAGTTTGTGCCCCTCGTTGGACATGACCAGGTCGTCACCGCCTCTGGTCCCCGCCAGGACTGGTTGGTGGGACACGCGACCCCGCGCTCAGAGCTTACCCTAAACACATGGTCTCGTGTGTTCCCTTACTGTGTTGTACTCTTCCGTAATAAAGAGTCAAGCTGTCATAACAATTATGACTATACCTGCAATCCATTGTATTAAGGTAATGTGCCTTTTACAGTGTTTGTGTGTAAATATATTATATATATACATATATGGATATGTATATATATATATATATATATATATATATATATATATATATATATAATATATGTATATGTGTGTGTGTGTGTGTGTGTGTGTGTGTGTGTGTGTGTGTGTGTGGTTGTGTGTGAGTGTGTGTGTGTGTGTGTTTGTGTGGGTGTGTGTGTGTGAGCGTGTTTGTGTGTGTGTCTGTGAGTGTGTGTGTGCTCGTTTCTCTGTGTGTGTGAGTATATATATGTATTGTGGAGGTTCTTCAAACCTCGCCTCAGAGAGACGCAGCAGAATCAGATGGGGTGTCCAAATCTCCCTTTTATCTTTATTACCGTTTTACCGCTGCTCACTTTTAGTTAAGTTTCCCTTTATTTTACCCCATTTTCTAAGTCGAGTGTATCACGTTTTCTGTGTTAATTTCGTTCTCTTAAGTAATGATTGATGTCTTTCATTGTTTAAGTTCTTAAAAGTTGCCTCCGTACTATTTTATTTAGTGTTTTGAATCATTTTGATCGTCATTTTAATTGTTCTTTTTTTAAATTAAGATATATTTTTCGTATTCTTATTTAGCCTTTTTCTTCGATTTATAGACGAGATGACGGGGTTGTCCTTTTTATATTGTGTATTGTATTTTGAATTTATGATTTTACCATATAAATGTTTTTATTCATGTTTTACGTTACTGACATCGTCTTTTTAGCTTTTTAGCGATGTCAATGACGTCAGTACTTTTTAATAAGCTTTATTTTTCAATGATTTATTTATTTGTCTTAGCCTTTTAACTTTTTTATCATTCTCGTTTAATTTTGTACATGACATGTATTTTTCATATTTGATTATGTTATTATTGGAATTTATGAAAATGAAGGCAGTGACGTCACCAATGTCACGTGACGTCCGTGTATAAATACGGAACCGGTGAAAAAATAAAGGAGAGATCTATCTGAAACTGTGTTTGTGTCACCCCCTCTGGATTTACTTCAGCCTGAGACGTCAGCAGAACAAAGGTTGTACTAAGCAGACTTCCGTTACTTGCCTAGTCATTTGCTGGACGTTGTCTTTATGTTTTGCTTTATTATGTTTCATTGTTTTAAGTGCTTTAGATGTATTTTACGCCGAAGCCCTTCAGGATTCGGCTCTTCCCACCAAAGTTAGTGTTAGAATGCTATGTGTGGTCAGTTTTGCTTTAAGGGTGTGATGCTTGGACAGTCAATGAAAATATGAAAGAAAGATTGAAATCAGTAGAAATGTGGTTCCTCAGAAGAATGCTCAGGATTTCATGGACAGAAAAAGTACTAATGAAGAAGTTTTAAGAAGAGCAGGAGTTAAAAGAACCTTGATAAAGTCATCAGGAAAAGACAGATGCAATTTTAGGACACGTAATGAGATGTAAAGGATTGGAAAACTTAGTGTTAACAGGAAAGATAGAAGGGAAGAGAAGCAGGGGTAGACAAAGGCAGAAGTCATCACCAGCTTGAACAAAGATCTCAATATGGGCAGAGAAGTGACTTAAAACTGCTAAAGTTGTCAACAGACAGAACAGGATGGAAAACCATGATCGCCAACGCCCTGAAAGGACAAGGCACTTGAAGAAGAAGTTAATATTTATTTTTTTTTAGTAAGTTACCGTAACTTCTTTTTCTATCCTGTATTTTAGTAAATTAACGTAATTTTAGTATGTGTTCTTGTTTTACATTTCATGCCTTAAGCAGTCTTATCATTTCAGTATCTTTTAAGTTCTTTATTTGTCATGTTTTAAAGGATAGGCTGAGCCACAAGGACTTCGGATCATATTTCTCCGCTCAGGGTACATGTCAAGCCTGCGTAGGATCCTGGGCCCTGCCGCTACCATTTTCGGGCCCAGGATCTTTAAGTTTTTCGGGGGAGTGAACGGGCCCCTTATTTGCGCCCCTAAGCCTTCTCGCTTCACGAGGGTTTCAGCTCCTTCATGGGGCGGGTTAAGTGGGGGCTCCTCGTTCGGACCAACAACCATCCCTACGTATATAAAAACATTATTATATGTCTGTTTTGTTATTATAATAATCACACACACGCGCGCGCGCGCACACACCAACAACACACACACACACAACACACACCACACAAAACCCCACACACCAAAAATTATTTATATAAAAAATATTTATATAATATATATATTTATATATATGCTGCCGCGATGGCCCATGTTTGAGCACTGGACTAGGCCCCTCGTGTTCCCGAGTTCAATTCCTCCCCGCGGCAGTCGAAAAAAAAAAAGGAGAAAACGACAACCCCTTGAGAAGTCAAACGAGGTGTCGTGGGGGAAGTCAACGCTGTGGCACAAACCGGGCGATTATTTTGGGGCATCCAAATCGGGCAAGGGTGGCACTCCCATATAACCTGTCAATAATAAATTGAGAGGGGCCTATGTTCTGCAGGGGGAATATATTATTTATTATAAAATTATATATTTTATATATTTGTGTGTGTGTGGTGTGGTGTGTGTGGTGTGTGTGTGGTGTGTGTGTGGCTTTTATTATTATATAAAATATATATATATATATATAATATATATATATATATAATAATATAATATATACCACACACACACACACACACACCCCTATATATCTTGTTGGTATATTTGGTAGTGTGTATGTATGGTGTGTGGCTGTGTCTATGCAGTATGGTGTGTGTGCGTGTGTGTTTTGTTTGTATGTATGTGTATATATAAAATTTTTAAATATAATATATATATATATAATATATATGGTATGTATAATATATTATATATATATATATATATATATATATATATTATATATATATTGATATATTGATTATAATTACATATATATATAAAAATTAAAAATAATATTAAATTAAAAATCACATAAAAACACACCCCAACCCACACACCCAAACACACACACACACACACCACACACACACACCACACACACAAACTAAAAGATGGGGTTTTTTATTTCTTTACAGGATGGGAAATTCTTTTTCTGTTACAGGATGTGGATAATTCTTTTTCGTTACAGGTGGGGATAATTCGTTTTGGGTTTACCAGGGACCACGGGCTGTTTTCCACGGGACCCAAAATGTCACAAAAGAACCACCCCTCAGCGAGGGGCGGAGGACTTTTTATATCTGCCCCTCGTTTAAAAGGGAGTTCTTTCCCAAGCAACCGACGCGGTAGGGCACCTCTCGCCCCCCCTCCGGGGGAGTCCGTCCCAAAAGCTCCGCCGGTAGGGTCACCTCTCCCCTCCCCCCGGGGGAGTTCGTTAAGCGACCAGCGCGGTGGGTCACTCCGCCCTCTCTCCGGGCAGCTCCCCGGGCCTCCAGCGGGTTTTGCCCCTTTAGACAAGTCGTGGGTTTCGTCGTAGCGTGTGTTCCCCCCTTTACGTGTTTTTTGCGCCCCTTCAGCCACTTTACAGATACGCATAGCCTTTTACGTCTGGGGCAGCGGGGCCCCGTTGCACCTTTTTGGCATGCCAACACGGAACACACCCCCCCCGAAAAATCCGCTGGACCCTTCAAGACATGGCAAAGAAAAAAAAAAAAACGTAAGTACACGTTTGGGCCCCTTTTTATTTCTTTTCCCTTCCTTCTCCCATACATGTGTGAAGCCGTTATTTTTTTTGGGTTTAAAAAGGTGTAATACGCAAATGGCCGTTCTCCACTTCTTAAAAACCCCAGATCGTTTTTCCGTGCACGAGTAGTGATCAATAAACATGAATATCGTTCTTTATTTAAAGTAATAATTATTTCTTCTTTTTTAGAGTTTTATTTTGTTTCATCTGAACGAATTTAACGCTTTGTGTTTTATCTTATACAATATATTTCATTTTACCCTCTTCCCTAACCCTCGCCCCCGACCTACCTCCCTTTTCTTTTTTTTTTCGGTCATTTGGATTAGAAAAAGGTTTTTTTCCTGTCTTGACCTGCCTATTTTCTCTTTTCCCGGTCGGGGGGGCGTGGGTAAGGTCAGATGACCACTTGGTTCCCCAAATTTGGAAAGAAATATCATTGTTACTTTGCTTTGGTGACCGTTCTATCGGCGTAAGGGGAAGCGGGTAAAAAATTGTATTTTTTGGGATATAGGTAGGATTTCCCCCCCTCATAGTGCAAGGATTGCCCGATTTTCCCCCCGGGGGTTGCGAAAAAGCCAAATAGATCTGCGCTCCGCGTTCGAGAGAAAAGTTTTTCGTTCGTTCGGCTCCCTTTGAGTCGAGTGACCGGGTTCCGCCTTTAATTTAATGTGGGACGGGGGTTTTTAAGCTAAATCTTTTTCCTTATTAACACCCCTTTTCACCCTCTTGAAGTCGCTTGCACGTTTTTTGGGGACCCCCCCAAAGGTTTTTTGATTCGGAAAAGTATATATCCCTTTGGGAATTTTGCGAGCGCCATTTCAGATACGCGAAAGAGCAGGAATTATATCCCGGGTCGAGTGCTTTAGTCATATACGGCATTTGGTATAGGGTCCCTGTATTGGGGTTTTTTTAAGTCTGACGTGCAAAGTAGAATGTACTCGGCAGTTTTAGATTTCGACCCGAGAAATTTGCTTGATAAAAATTTTGGGGAATATTTTTTTTGTCCCATTCATTATGCGTACATTTTTTGCATTCATTAGTTTAATTCAATTTGGGGTTGAAATAACTTTTTAAAGCAGCATGCTAATTTTCTTTAGTCTTTTTTATAGGAAAGTTAAAATTCGTGTTTTTGATTCATTTTCTTTGGGGGAGGTCACTCCGGGGTTCCCCCTCATTAACGATAGCTGCACTCCACACCCAAAACACACATTTAGCCACTCACACAACAGGATAAAAGACACGACCCTTTTCATTGTCTTAGTGCCGGCGTAAAGATTTTTTCTTTAGCCCGCAATTTTGTTGTCGCTGCTGTGTACAAGACATCTATTTCTTATCTGTGTGACGACTAGGTTCAAATGATCTTTTGCGGATGTCGTTCCCTTTTCACTCTTATCTATCAGAGATGGTTGGGAGTTCAAATAGGTCTATGCGGGCCGCTATGCATTCCCTCCTATTTTCTTCTTTTCCTTTGTGAAAATAAAAAACAAAAAGAAAAAAAAAAAAAGAAAAAAAGTTAAAAACCAACATTTAAAAAACCCTAAATTTTTATGAATACCCCGGGAGTGGTAATTACCACCCCATCTTCTTGTTGCCTTTTTCTTCTCTTACTCTGGCCTTTGTGTTGATCTGGCTCCCGACTTTTATTTCAGTCGGGACCGCACGGCACCGAGGGGGACCCTTAGGATGCTGTAAAAGGACGTCCGAAGACCGCCCCTAGGCCCCCGGACCGGATTTTCGTCAGAAAAAGGGGTTTTCCTGCCAGATTCCCCGTAGAACCCGGAAAACCCGCACCCTTTGCGCAGGTATCAGCGCCCCAGAAGCTTTTGCCTGGGGACGCCTGCAATCCCGGGAACTCCAGGAGCTCGTAGCGCAGATTCAGCAGCCCCCAGATGCCGCCCCCCGCCCCGCGCCCGTAGACCGGATGAAGATTCGAGGAGTGTGGACGGAGAAGACCGACGAGATCTGTGAGGCGCGGGGACGAGGACGCCGCCGATTAGGCTGGGGGGGGACTACGAGGGGTCAAGACAATCCGAAGTCAAGGGGGACCTTTGGAGACTTTCGAGGAAGTGTGAACGAGGACGGCGTTTCACAGAGGGGCCAGGGGGATTTGGGCGACAGGCGAAAGCCCACGAAAAGGCACCCGGACGAGCACAAACGAGACACCACCAAATTAGGTCACCCTTGAAGGCGCCTCGGGGCGAGGGGGGCGAGTAGGTGCCGAGCAATACAAATGTGGATAATTCTATTTCTGTTAAGGATGGGAAATTTATTTTTGTTACAGGATGTGGTAATTCTATTTTCGGTTTTCCAGTGGACCCCCGTGGGTGTTTTCCCCGTGGTCCAAATGTCACAAAAAGAACCCCCCCCGTCAGCGAGGGGGGAGGTCACATTTAAACTGACCCGTTTGACGGGAGTTGGCTAAGCTACCACCGCACTAAGGGCACTCCGCCCTCTTCCGGGGGGCTACCGGACCCCGCGCGGCCCCTTTAACCCGTATAACTAAACGTTTGTGTGTTTTTTTACTTTCGTGGGGGCAACCTCAGAAATAAGAGCAAAACCGTTAACAAGGATAACTACCTCGTTCACCCTTTACTAAAAGGATATAGCCTTTTTTTACACACACAACACACAACCACACCACACACAAACACACCACAAAACGCCCCCATGACACACAAACACACAACAACACAAAAACCCCCAAAACACCACACACACACCCCCACAAAAACACACACACACACACACACACCACGCACCACAACACACCCCCAACAACACGGGGTTGTTTTTATATATTTAATATATACATATATATATATATATATTAATGTATATACATAATAATATATATATATATATATAATATATATTATTATACAATAAAAATTTATTAATATAGTATATATATATATATATGTATATATATATATATATATATATATATATATAAATATAATATATATGTGTGTGTGTGTGTGTGGGTGTGGTTGTGTGTGTGTGTGGGGTTATATATATATATTTCATATAATATATATATTATATATTAAAATATATATATGTAATGTTTTTATTATTTATTTTATATTAATATATTTTTATATATATATATTAATAATTTTGTGGTCAATGTGGGTTTTTATACAATATATATATATATTATATATTATATATATATATATATATATATAAATTTCACACACCACACTATGTTGGTTATGTATGTTGTATTTTTGGTGGTGTGTTTCAAAATTTGCGTATGTGTCTGTGGTAAGGGGGTTTGTTTGGGTATGTATGTTTATATTAAAATATATATATATATTAATATATATATATATATAAAATATTAAAATATGATATATATATATATATAAATTTATATTATATATTTTTATATAAATATAATATATATATATATTGTATAGTAATTTTATGTTGGGGACCACAGACAAAACACAACAAAACACACCACACACAACAAAATAATATATACATATGTATGTATAAAAAATATGAAACTATATTGTATATTTTCATATTAATGTGGTGTGTGTGTTGTGTGTAAAATATATATATAATTATATTAAAATATATATAAAATATTTATATAGATAGATAGATAGTAGATAGATAGATAGTAGATGATAGATAGATAAAAATAATAAGATAGGGATACACACACACACATAAAAACACACACAGACACACACGCACACCCCACACACACACACCACACACCCACAACCAAAAACACACACACACACACACACCACCACAAAAATATATATATTATAATATAATTATAATATAATAATATATATATAATATTTTATTATACACACCCCACATAATATAAATATATATATATTATATATTATAATATATATAATATATTATATTTATATATGTGTTGGTGTGTGGGTGTGTGGTGGTGGTGGGCATGGAAGTAAATTTTACTTATAACACCCACATACATATATATTATAATATATATATATATATATATTATATATATAATAAATTAATAATAATATATATAATAATTTATTATAATAATAATATTATATATATATATATAATAATATATATAATTGGTGTGGGTGTGTGCTTTTTTGGGGATGGAAGTGTAATAATATTATATATTATATATATTAAATAATATATTATATATAATATATAATAAATTATATATTATTATAATTATTATATAACATAACACACAATCAAAACACAAACCCCACCACACAAACACACACACACACAAAACACACAACACAACACACACACACACACACAACAACATTATATATAATATTATATATATATATATAATATATATTATGTATTAGTATTTTATAGTATGTATATGTATTATATAATATATATATATTTATATAATAATGTATATATATAATATAATATATATATATTATTATATAATAAGGAGAAGAGAGAGAGAGAGGAAAGAGAGAAGAGAGGAGAGAGAGAGAAGGGGGGGGAGAAGGGAATTAAAGAAGGAATAGCTAGAGAGGAGAAGTTAGATACAAGATTAGTAACAAATTATGTATACACATATAATATGTAATTGTATAAAACACACAGCACACACAAAAAACACGCACACACACACACGCGCACCCCACACCACCCACACACACACACACACACACACACACACACACACACACACACACACAAAACATAAATATATAATTATTTTATATTTTTATTATATATATATATATAAATATTATATATATTTATATATGAATACAATAGTTGTGGTTTGTTTTTTACATTACATATAACTATATATATTATTATATATATATATATATATATTATATAATATATATATATATAATATATATTATAATATTTAATATAAAATATAATATATTATATTAAAATTTATTATAAATTTATATAAAAATATAAAAATGTAGTATATATTTATATATAATATATATATATAAATATATATATTTATAATTATATAATATATACAAGCATACTATATATATATAATATATATAATATATAATTTTATATACTATATTATGAAAAATATTGCTGTAATGTGTTGGCATAGTTTAAAATATATATTATTATATATAATATAATTTTATATATATATTATAATATATATGTATATATATATTTTATATATTTATATTATATATAGTATTTATACATTAATAGAGAATTTAAATTTTTGATATACAAAAAAACAACATATTATATAATATATATTATATAATAAGAAATAGATAGATAGATAATAGATAGATAGTAGATAGAAGATATAGTATGGGTATGTAATATATATAGATCGATATAGATACATACAGTATATATAAAAATCATAATATATAATATATTAAAATATATATTATATATAATATGTATATATTATATAAAATATATAATTTATAAATTTTATAAAATTAATATATATATATATATATTTATATATATTATATATATAATGTCTATCAACCAAGTGTTTTTTTAGAAATATATATACATATAAAATTATACATATATATTATTATATAAAATTTAATATATTATTATTGTATATATATATATAATATATATATATATATATATATATATATATATAGCTAAAGAACAAATTGATATTATTTTAATATATATATATATATATATAATATATATATATGTATACCCCCCTCCACCACCACCACCCTCCCCCGACCTCCTCCCCCCAAACCCTCCCCTTTTCCCCACTCCGACCCAGCCACTCACGACCTTGCTGACGCCCCCACCCCAACCTGTGGGGACCCACGATGCTTTTCCCCCAAAAACAACGTAAAACGCCCGCAACCGGGTGGGGAAACGAACCCTCTAGACCAGTAACACCTAGATGAAGCTCGTAAAAAAGAAAAAAGGAAAAACAAGCAAAAACATCTTCCCCCCAAACCGCCAATGGGAAATATGAAAACCACACGTGCCGGGATAATGCCCCCCTACTACCCCTCCTACTCCTAGCTCTCATTAAAAAATACTGGGATCGAGGGGAAAAACTCAGCAAAAAAATAAACGAGCAGCGCAGCCCACCAAGATAGAAGTTCTTTTCCCGTCAACTCTAAAAGACAAAGAAAAAAATCGGGGGGGGGACGCCACTCGCCAAAACCCTTGCAAAGGGGCCCACCGTCCTCGGTAGGAAACCCAATACACGAGTTTTCCATCCCTTTCAACATCAGGGAAAATATTGAAGACTTCCTGGAAAATAAGTTCAGCCATATTTCAATGTGAAAGTTTTCAAAAAAAAATGACACAAATTTTTACCAAACTACAGTCACTTCACAGAGGCAAAGATTAAAAACCCGGGTCTTTCTTTTAAACCGACGTCTTTTTCCCCCCAATGTAAAGGTGTCCTAAATACAATACAGAAACAAGTCAAAGGGGACGAATGTTTACGTTGCAGATACGGCGGGCAAACCCCAAACACCCTTAAATAGAAAATCAATGCACTTCCTCCTCGGGCATTTGGCGAAATTAAACTGACAATTAAGGAGAAAATATTTAAAATTTTTGTATTGTAACTTGGCTTTACCCAAAAAATATTCGTTTTCATCGCTCCCAAACTTTCATGTTTACAGATGTATGCAGGACGTGGGGGTGGGGTCTGCATATACGTAACGATACCCTTAAAACAAATAAGATATCCTACAACGTAAAGCATACATAGTAGGGACATCTGGGGGGAACCGACAAAGCAGATGTTTCCTTTTCCCTTTCGTCGGGACAATTACAGACACTCTCATGCCCCCACAGAATCTTTTTATTATCTTTAATTTTTTTTAGAGAATGCATAAAAAAAAAAACCCCTTTTATTTTTAAATTATTTTAAATGAACAGAAAAAAACCTCATTCTTAGGGTTTAATAACAAACAGACCCGATATCAATGCACCAAAGCTGTCCATGCTACAGAGATCACGAGCTTTTAACCATGACCATAAATGTAAAAAAAAAACAAGCGAAAACCAGTCACAAAACCCCTCGCGACTTTAAAACATAAATCCCCAGTTACTCGCCAACATATTATTGCCAACGAATGCACTTTTCAGAGATCTTAAAAATGGCGTTTACAGACAAGTAAATATTCTAACAAAATTTATAAAAAACGGGATTTATGCCCCCCGTACCTTTTAACAAAAACAGTAAGAGTCCTCCCGCCCCTTTGGGTAAATGACAACATTAAAAGGGCCATAATTTTGATGAAATAATACCATAAAGCTCAAAAGATAAATAGATTTGACGCCCCCCTTTAGGCGAATACAACAAAAAAAAAAAAAGAAATGTGAAAACACTCCTCCTTTTTACAAGTAAATTCAGGAATTTGAAACGATTCTGCCGAAAAATAAAAATATAAAAAACACTAGGCCTAAGAAGAAATAAAAGAAGACATTTCATAAAAACATTAGAACACCCCTTTTAAAAAACTTTTTTGCAATAGTCCCAAAAAACGTAGACGCACTTTGAACAGCAAACCATCACATACAACACAACATAAATGAAACGAAGCCGTAACAAATTTTTCTGCCGCAGCCAGTAGGAATGCAAAAATATTGACAATAAAAAAACTTAAAAAATTCCGCATTGCCATCGTTTTAAAAATGTTTACCAGAAATGCATACTATTTGACAGTCATTATAATAATCCATAGCACCCGGGATTTTTCAATCACTTTTTTGAAAAAAGTTCATAACACCTATGGTCAAATCCCGGGGACAGAAATGAAATTAATAAATTTTCGACCCATCACAACTGTCGTAATTTTAAATTCCGAGAAAATAGTTGCAAAAACCCTTTAAATCTTTTTGGAAGCGAATAACAGGTTTTTTGGAGAAATTATCAAACCCAAACAGCATTATTAAAAGTTACAAAGAAATTTTTAAAAAAATAGACAACAACAAATGAAATTTGCTCACCCCAAATTTTATTTATCGAAGGCCTTGCAGTGTCAACTATGAATTTTTGTAAAAAACAACAAATCAGAAATTGATCATTTTGGTTCAAAACTTACCGTCCGCGAGAACACGACAGTCAAAATCCCTAAAAGTTCATCAAAGCATCAATTTCGTTGGTGTTCCACAAAGGCTCCACCAGCCCAATCTTATGCATTATAATCATTAAATTATCTGTCATCACATTGCAAAACATCTTTCAGTACGCGCGACTTTATTTTTCACCCCTGCCCTTTAACAACCTAATGAATTGATAGGAAAAAACAAACAGACCTAACAGAAGCCCCCCCCCCAAAAAAAAAAGAATTGAATAGCCTGAACTAAGTAATGAAATATAAATACATATAATATATATATAAAATATTAGATATAATAATAAAATTCATAGGCAGCCGTTAGAATATAGCAAAAATAACCCAATACAGTTTAGACTCCAGGTTGCTACAATCAAAACCCAAAACTAGATCAGCCTATCTAGGGGTACACGTAGACGATGCATGCCATTTGAGACAACATTGATCACAACTACAGAAAAATAATGGGACCTCTGATATACTTAAATCACATCAAAATAGAATCCACAGAAACAAGAAAATTGCTGTATACAAACACTAGCACTTAGTGTCATTAATTACTGTCTAAACATCTGGGCTCCCAAAAAAAAACAAAATACAAAGGACATAAAAACTACAGAACTTCGCGGGCAAGAGTAGAGTAGGAAATGTAAATAAAATATAAAAACCCCATTCACACCACATATAAACAAACTAAAATGGCTAAAGTACAACAGAAAAAAAATACAACTAACAATGGTTCAAATCCGAAATTAAAACAAGGAAATTCCCCAAATGGCTATTCCCTTTTTACAAACATTTAAAATAACGGTGCCATACAAGATCGAACAAAAAAACCGGGGGCAAAAAATATGCAAACCGGGACTTGATCGGAACAAAACTAACCAAAAATTTAGAAATATCTCCAACCAAAAGACATTTTAAAAAAAAAGTGAAAAACTTACTGAAATATCAATGACATCAGGGGTTAAAAATCAAGCCAGCACGATATTTCAGCTTTTTTGATATTTAAAATCTGTCTAATCTTGTTAAACAAGCACATATAAATTGATATAAATATTACATAATGTAAAAATATATGTAAATAGAATACCACGAAAATAAATTTTGGATTTTGAATTTTTAATTTGAATCTGAATTTGAAATATACAAGATAAATAATATAAAAATTATATATATATAAAATAAATATAAAATATGTTAATATAATAAATAATATTTATAATATAAATTATATAAAACAAAATTTTTAATAATATAAAATATATATAATTAATTATATATATATTAATAGTATTTTAATAAATTTAATAATAAATATAAGTTTTATTGTATATTACATATAAGTAAATATATATATATAAATATATATAATATATATATATATATATTATATATATATATTTAGTTTTATATATTATATAATATATATATATATATATTATATATTATTTAATAAAAAACCCCCATCTATCTATTATCATCTTCTACAATATATATATATATATATATATTATAATATTTCACACAACACACACAAAAACACACACACAAGATATGTGTGTGTGTGTTGTTGTGTGTGAAAACATATAAAGACTATAAATATTCATATGATTTTTTTACGGTAATATACATATATATAATATATATTTTTTAAAAAATGATAATAATAAAATATTATATATATATATATATATATATATAATATATGTAAAATATAAGTATACTTATAGGTATATTTTATATAGTAATGATATCTATATGTATATATAAAAAGTGTATATATTATTAATATTGTTTTTATGTGATATGTATATGAAAAATATAGTTATAATATTATATATATATATATATATTAATATATATATATATAAATAATATATATTATTTATTTTTTTTAATTTTTTGCATGTATCAAACCAAACGGTTTGTACGGCAAGAATACTGCCACACCCATTGCAAATTAAAGTTTAAATATTGTATTTCCCCAAACAGATGGCTCAAAAATTGCTTAGTCACCCAAAGGGGTCAGTTATTAATCTTTTCATTCTATTTTTTACCCTTTCCCCTTTTCTTTTGGAAAGGGTCTTTTTTTATTATTTTTATTGTCTTTAAATGGTTACCAATTTTTTTAACAATTAAAAAATCTAAAAACAATTTCAGTAACAACGCATTGTATCAAATTTTATTAACCTAATTTGGACGTTTTGGGAAGAATACATCCATGCCCACTGTAAACCAGTTTTTTTATTGTATTACACAAAATGGGTTACAAGTACTTATCATCAAAGGGGTCCCTTTTTGCCTACCTTTCTCCCTGTTTTCCCTTTTCTTGACTTTTTTAAGGATCTTTGTTTTTTTCATTGTCTTAAATTTAAAAGATTTTTAAAAATACTTAATAATCAAACCAAAAAAATAAAAACATATTGATACAAATTTTATTAAAAGGAAAAACGCATTTTTCCCCCAATTCAAGAATTGGGAAAACAAAACAGTCATAGGGCCTACTGATAGATCCTGGAGGCTGAGACATTTGGGAGCCACTGTATTTAAAAAAATTCAAAAAAAACCCAAGGGCAGAACATAAACCGGGGGATTGGGTTAAAAGAAAAAAAAACATTTTCTCGCCAATTCAAGAATGAGAAACCAGGATCGGTCACCAGGGGCTACTGAAGTCCTTTTCCGGCGGAAAATCAGGAGCAATTGTATGTAACCATTCACAAAAAACTACAAGGACACAACATAAACCGGGTGGTTGTTTTAAGTTTATAACATACACCAACAAACACACACACAACAACCCACACACACACAACAACCCACACACAAACACACATATATAAAATATATATTATATAATAAATTTTATTATATATATATATACATGTATAAATAACATTATTAATGAAATGTGTGTGTGTGTGTTATAATTTTAATATATATATAATATAATATATTATATATATACATATATATAAAAATAGAATAGTTTATATATATGGGGATTATATGTGTTTAATATATATATAATAATATATATATATTATATATTATTAATTATATATACATAAAGTATAGTAACCATACAAAGAAAAACAAGCAAACACACACAGAAAACACAACACAGCACGGCATATAATATAAATATATATAATATATATTTATAATATATAATATATATATATATATATATATATTATTTTATACAATTATATATTTATACATATATATAATTTTATATATTAAAAATATATATATATATATTGTAAGTATATATAATTTTTTATATATATTATATATATATATATATATGTAGTATTTTATATATATATGTATTTAATATATTATCCATCTATTTTTGATCAATAATATATATATATATATATATAATATAGATATATATTATTTTATATTATTAAAATTTTATATATAAATTATATAATATATTTTATATAATTTTAATATGTATATATGTGTGTGTGTGGTGTGTGTGTGTGTTGTGGTGTTTTGTGGTGTGTGTGTTTGTGTGGCACATTTAAACAACATATAGAAATAAAACATACATATGACTTTAATCCATTATGTATATACATATATATATATATATATATATATATATATATATATAATATATATAATATATAATATACGGGAATTTAATAGTAAAGAATGTTATACACACAACATCTACTATAAATGTGTGTGGGGGTAGTTTATATTTTTATCTCTATTTTCAATCATTTTTACATCATATATGTTTTATGTATATATATACATATAGATTTTACTATAGTATCAAACCCCCACAAATATATATATATATTTATATATATAATATATTATATTAAAAAAAAAAAATATAAATATTATATTTATGTATATAATTTTTATACATATATAAAAACATATATGTACATACACACAGTATCCTTCTACCCCACACACACACACTCCAAAAACCCCACCAAACAACACACACACACCACACACACAACACACACCCCAAAAACCCCAATATATATATATAATATTTTATAATATAATTTTATACATATTATTATATACATTATATATATATATATATAATATATATATATTAATATATAATATATAATAAAATATGTTGATGAGAATTAATATATATATAAAAATAATATATATATATATATATTATATAATATATAATATAATATTACGATGCATATTTACTACAAACAAATCAAATTATATAAATTTTTATATATTTTATTATTATATATAAATATTATATATATATTATACCCATACATATATATTGGGGTGTGTGTGTGTGCGCGTGTTTGGGGTTTATGTGCTCTGTGGTGTGTTATGGTATCTTTCCATGGGCGGTAACATATTACTTATATATACCCGAATTGGTCTTTTTTATATTGTGATACAAATTAAATAAAAATTTGTATT
>NW_023638905.1:0-12554 GCF_015228065.2 Penaeus monodon
TCAGGGTTTTAAAAGCCCCCTCTCCCCATGGCTGCCGCCATCTTTGAACGACATGATAAATCGGCGCGTCTCACTGATCAAATATCACAAATCCCACTCCTGACACCATTTGTTACGCCGGCCGCCTCGTCTCTCTGCCACCAACACAAGGCAGGCTAGGCAGACGGCGTACTATCCACAGGGTCGTGAACACTGAACAGCTCCAAGAGGCACCGAACACCACAGCGTCCCAGAACACCAGGAGAGGAAACGCCAAGTGGCGAGGCAGGGCACGAAGTAAACACAAAATGACAGTCTATCCTTTATTTACACAAGTTATTTACCGTATACTTTCTATAGCACAATACAGGGGGGAAACCAGCATGTCACACAGCACAATACAGCTTATAACAGGGCAACACCAGGTTTATCTCAGGTCACAAGGGCACACACGAGGTCTTCACAGGAGCAGCACCCAACTGCGTCTCTTGGCTTGTTCCTCCGCTCCTCCGCTCACAGCCAGTTGCATCCTGTTTGTCCAGGTCCCTTCATGTTAACACATGCCCAGGTCATCCTTTTCATGTTAACACATGTTTCGCACAGAGACAAAGACCCACTGGCGTAGCATTAATAATCATCAAATGTTATCCAAATTCTCTTTATTCTCACTTTTATCATCATTATTGTCATGATTAATAGAATTCTGGTAATTATTATCATTATTACCCTAATAATTGCCAAAATCATCAAATGAATGGAAAAAAAACGTCATTTTGGAGTATACTCTCAATAGGCTATATTCGCTAGATTTGCCGCTTTTTCGACTTTTGGGATTTTTTTTCTTTTACCTTTTTTATTATTATGGACACAAATCCTGTTATTATCCTCATTATTATCATGATTATCATCATTATTATCGTTATCATCATCATTATCATCATTATTGCAATTATTATCATCATTATTGCAATTATTATCATCATTATTGCAATTATTGCAGTTATAATATATATTTTTACAACTATACTAATAACAACTACAATAATAATAGTAATAACAATAATGATAACAATAATAACGTTTTTAATAAATATTTATATCATTATTTTAATTAACATCGTTATTACTGTAATTATTACTGTTATAATAGTTATTTTTGCAATTATACTACCAGTAACACGAATAATAATGATAATAATAACAATAATTATATTAATAACAATATTATAACGATTATTATTATTATTATTACTTATTATTATTATTGTTGTTATTATTACAGTTATAATATATTTTTGGGCAATAATACTAATAATTAAAGTAACAATAATAATAATAATAATGATAATAATAATAATAATAATAATAATAATAATAATAATAATAATAATAATAATGATATTGTTAATATTGATAATAATAATGATAATAGTAATAATATTAATAATCATCAAATGTTATCCAAATTCTCTTTATTCTCACTTTTATCATCATTATTGTCATGATTAATAGAATTCTGGTAATTATTATCATTATTACCCTAATAATTGCCAAAATCATCAAATGAATGGAAAAAACGTCATTTTGGAGTATACTCTCAAAAGGCTATATTTCGCTAGATTTTGCCGCTTTTTCGACTTTTAGGATTTTTTTTTCTTTTACCTTTTTTTTATTATATATGGACACAAATCCTGTTATTATCCTCATTATTATTATGATTATCATTATTATTATCGTTATCATCATCATTATCATCATTATTGCAATTATTATCATCATTATTGCAATTATTATCATCATTATTGCAATTATTGCAATATTATATTTTTACAATATACTAATAACAACTACAAAATAATGTAATAACAATATGATAACAATAAAACTTTTTATGATAATATTATATAATTTTTAATTACATCGTTTTGTATATTACTGTTAAATATTTTTTGGAATATACTACAGTACAAGACAATAATAATATAAACATGAATATAATAAAATATATAACGATTGGTATTATTATATTATACTTATTATTATTATTTAATTATTACAGTTATAATATATTTCTGGATATACTAATAATTAAAGCAAAATAATAATATAAATAAAAAATGAATAAAAAATATTAATTAATTATATCAATAATATAATATAATAATTTAATAAATAATAATAATAATATAATAATTAAATAATAATAATAAAATATATTGATATAGCTATAATAATAATATTTAATACAATGTTATCCAATTTTTTTTTTCTTTTATCATCTTATTGTATAGTTAAGAATTCATGTAATTATATCATTATTACTCTAATAATTGCAAATCATAAATGAAAAAACTCATTTGAGTATACTCTCAAAAGCTATATTCGCTAGATTTAGCCGCTTTTTCGACTTATTGGGATTTTTTTTCTTTACCTTTTTATTATAAAAACATTTATTATTCCTATTATATCATGATTACATCATTATTATAACTCAATTATCATCATTACATCATTATCACATCATTACATTTTTGCAAATTATTATATATTATTGCAATTATTATCATTATTGAATTATTGCAGTGATAATATTATTTTTACAACTATACTAATAAACTACAATAATAATAGTAAATAATGATAAAATAACTTTTATGAAATATTATATTATTATTTTCTTACATCGTTATTACTGTAAATTTTTAGGTTATAAATTATTTTTGCAATATACTACACAGTAACAAGAATAATTATAATAAAATAATGATTAATAAATATTATAAATTATAATATTATTATGCTTATTATATATTGTTGTATTATACAGTTATATATTTTTGGAAATAATATAAAAATTAAGTAACTAAATGTAATCATAATAATTTTAAAAAATTATTATAATAATATAATATAATAAATAATAATAATAATAATAATATATTATAATAATTGATAATATAATGAAATAAATAATTGATAATCATCAAATGTAATCCCAATTCTCTTTTTCACTTTTTATTCATTTTTTTCTTAATACTTTTGGAATTATTATACAATCCTTAATATGCCAAATTCTAAATGAGAAAAAACGTCATTTTGGAGTTACTCTCAAAATCATATTGCTAGATTTTGCTTTTCAACTTTGGATTTTTTTCTTTCTTTTGAATTATTATGGACACTAAATCCTGTTTTATCCTATTATATAATATCATATATATATTTATCATATTATCATCATTATCATCATCATTATCACATATTGCTATTATTCATCTATTATTGTCAATTTTATCTCATATTGATATTGCATTAATATAATTTTAACAAATACTATAACAACTCAAAATAATGTAATAACAATATTAAATAATATATTTTTATGTAATATTATATCTTATTTAATTACATGTTATTACTGTAATATTCTGTTATAAATAGTTATTTTTGCAATATACTAACATAACAAGAATAAAATAATAAAATAAAATAATATATTAAATAAAATAATTATAAATAATATATTTTTATATTTTACTTATATTATTATTTGTTATTATTACAGTTTAATATATTTTTGGGCAATAATACTATAATTAAAGTAACACTAATAATAATAATAATATAATAATAAATAATAAATAATATAATAATAATAATATAAATAATAAAAAAAATTAATTGATATATATTAAAGGTTATTAATAAATTTTTTATGTTTAATATCAAATAATCTTCTTCTAACTTTTTATCATCCATTATTGTCATGATTATGAATTATGTATTATTATCATTATACCCATATTGCCAAATCATCAATGAATGCAAAAACGTCATTTTGGAGTTATTTCAAAGCTATATTTCGCTAGTTTTTCCGCTTTTCGATTTTGGATTTTTTTATTACTTTTTTTTATTATATATGGACACAAACCCTGTATATCCTCATTATTATCATGATTATACTTATTTATACGTTTATCATATTAATTATCATCTTATATCATTATTTCATATTATTGCAATTATATCAATTGCAATATAATTCATTTCAATTATTGACAGTAATATATAATTTTAAACTATACTAATAACAACTAATATAATAGTTATAAATATGATAACAAATAAGTTTTTTGATAATTTTATCATTATTTTAATAACATCGTTATTACTGTAAAAATAACTGTTATAATAATTATTTTCAATATATCAGTAACAAAATAATAATTATGATAATAACAATAATATATTAATAACAATATTATAATATATTATATTATATACTTATTATAATATTTGTTATAATAAATTATAATATTTTTAAATAAATAAAATAAATAAAATCAATAATGTATGAAATTTTAATTAAATAATATCATATTAATATAAATTCTGTAATTAATAATATTAAATAAAAAATAAAAATAATAAAAAATAATAATAATATATAATAATTTATAGAATAATTAAAATAAGGATTTGAAATTTGATAAATTAATTTATATATATAATAATCATCAAGTTATCAAATTCTCTTTATTCTCACTTTTATCATCATTATTTATGATTATAAATTCTGGTAATTATTTCATATATACCTAAAATTCAAATCATAAGAATGAAAAAAGTCATTTTAAATATCTAACAACGCATATTCGCTAGATTTTCCGCTTTTAGATTTGGGTTTTTTTTAATTTTTTTATTATTGGACCAACATCTTTTATTTATTCTTTATACATGATTTATCAATTATTATCGTACATCATCATATATCATTATCAATCATATATTATCATAATTTTTATCATCATTATTATTGCAATTATTGCAGTATTTTATATTTTTTAATATATTATAGTAATTTCAATAAATAATATTAAATAAATGATAATAATAATAGTTTATGATAATATATTTATATCATTAATTTAATAACATGTTATAATGTAAATATTACTGTTATAATATATTTTCAATTATACTAATAACAAGATAATAATGATAATAATAACAATAATGATATTATAACATATTATAACGATTATTATTATTATTTATATACTTTTTATTATTATTTTGTTATTATTTCATTATTACTTTTGGGCAAAATAATAATTAAAGATAGAAAAGTAATAATGGATATATAATAATACTAATAATAATTTAATATATAATATAAATAATATATTAATAATATATACTTTATTATATATGACACTAATCATGATAATATAATTATTATATATCATCAATTGTTATCCAAATTCTCTTTATTTCACCTTTCAACATCATTATTGTCATGATTAATAGAATTCTGGTAATTATTATCATTATTACCCTAATAATTGCCAAAATCATCAAATGATGGAAAAAACGTCATTTTGGAGTATACTTACAAAGGCCTATTTCGCTAGATTTTGACGCTTTTCGACTTTGGAGTTTTTCTTTACCTTTTTTATTAATATGGCAAAACCTTTTATATCTCATTATTATTAATTATCATATTATTATCTTTATCATATTCTTTGCATCATTATCTCATTATCACATAATATCATAATTATTGCAATTATTAATATATTGCAATATTATCTTCATTATTGTAATTATTATATATTATATTTTTAAATTTTTATACAAACTAAATTTGTAATAACTAATAATAAACAATAATAAGTTTTTATGATAATATTTAATATAAATTTTTAAATTTAATCGTTATTACTTAATTATTAAATTATAATAGTTATTTTAATTAATACTACTAACAATAATAATAATGATAATATAAATTAATGATATTAATAACAATATTATAACGATTATTATTATTATTATTAATTCTTTTATTGTTGTTGTTATTATTCATTATCATTATTTTTGGAATTAATACTAATCATTATACCATAATAATTAATAATATAATGATGAAAATATATAATAAATATCTAAAAGAATAATATAATATTCGATAATAATAATTATTATAATAATCAATAATAATAATAATGATATTGATAATATTGATAAAATATATATATTATATTATAATCTCAATTTATCAAATCTCATTATTCTCTCTTATCATCATTATTGTCATGATTAATAAATTCGTATTTATCATTATTACCCCTAATATTGCCAAAATCATAATGATGAAAAATCATTTTTGAGTATACTAAAAAGGCTAATTTCGTTAGATTTTGCCTTTTGACTTTGGGATTTTTTTTTAACTTTTTTTATTATTTGGACAAAATCCTGTTTTATTCCTCATTATTATTATAATCCTATTTATCGTTATCATCATCATTATCATCATTATATCATTATCAATATATACTTATCAATTATCATACATTATATTGCAATTATTATCATCATTATTCATTATTGCAGTTTATGAATATATATTTACACTTTGTAAAACACTAATAATTAATAACAATAATAATAAATAACATAATAATTTTATGATAAATATTTATATATTATTTAATTAACATCGTTATACTAGTAATTATTACTTTATAATAGTATTTTAATATACTACTAAAAAATAATAATAATAATAACATAATAATATATTATAACAATATCATAACGATTATCTTATTATTATATATCTATATTATTATTAATGCTATTATTAAATTATAATATATTTTGGGTAATAATCTAATTATTAATATAACAATAATAATTATAATATAAGAATAAAAAACTCATTTAGATATATAAAATCATATAATACTAGATTCCTTTTCTATTTATTTAATTATAATAATAATAAAAATCCTTATATATATATATAGATAATATATTGATAATATATAATAATAATATAATATATTAATTATATCATCATATTATTCCAATTCATTATTTCACTTTTATCATCATTATTGTCATATTATAAATTCTTGGTATTATATCATTATTACCTAATAATTCGAAAATCATAATGAATGGAAAAACGTCATTTTGGAAGATCTACTTAAAGTATATATTGCTAGATTTTGCCGTTTTTCTACTTTTGGTATTTTTTTTTATATTTTTTTTTTATTATTGACACAAATCTGTATATCCTCATTATCATAAATATATATTAATAATAATAATAATTATATCATCATCATTTATCATCATTTATTATTAATTTTATTATTGCAATTATTATCCATTATTGCAATTATTATCATCATATTAAAATTTTTGCATTTAAAATAATTTTTACAAATATACTAATAACAACTACAATAATAATAGTAATACCAATAATATAAATATAATTTAATTTTTATGATAAATATTTATATCATATTTTAATTACATCTTACTGTAATTAATTACTTTATATAGTTATTTTGCATATACTACCATACAAGAATAATTGATAATAATACAATACATAATTAAAAAAACAATATTAAAATTATTTTTATATTTTATACTTATTTTTTTGTTTTCTTTTCGTTTATATATTTTTGGATATATATAAGAAGTAACCTATAATAATATAATGATAATAATAATATAATATAATAAATATATATAATATAATAATAATAATAATATAATATAATAATAATTAATAATGATATTGATAATATTATTAATAATAATATGAATAATATATTAATAATATCATATTTATCCAAATTCTCTTTATTCCACTTTCATCATCATTATATGTCATGTATAAGAATTCTGGTATTTTATCATTATTACCTCAATATTGCCAAAATCATCAAATGAATGGAAAAAACGTCATTTTGGATATACTCCTCAAAAGGCTATATTTCGCTAGATTTTGCGCTTTTACATTTGGATTTTTTTCTTTTACGTTTATTTTTTATATATGACAAATCTTATTTATTTTTTATTTTTAACATCATTATTATCGTTATCATACATTATCTCAGTACATCATCATTATCATCATATTGCAATTATTATCATCATTATTGCATTTTACATCATTATGCAATTATAATATAATAATATATATTTTTACAACTATACTAAAACACTACAATAATAATAGTAATAACAATAATGATAACAATAATAACGTTTTATATAAATATTTTATTTCATTTTTAATTAACATGTATTATAATTTCTTATTATTTATTATTGATATTGCAAATCTCAATAACAGAAAATGATATGTATATAAAACATATTTAATAAATTTTACGATTTTTATTATTATTTTTTATTATTTTTTTGTTTTATTACAGTTATAATATTTTTTGGCAATTAATCTAATTAAGTAACATAATAATAATATAATATTATATAATAATAATATAATATAATAATAATATTAATAATATTATAATAATGAATAGTATAATATTAATATCATCAAATGTTATCAAATTCTCTTTATCTCACTTTAATCATCATTATTGTCATGATAAGAATTCTGTAATATTATCATTATTACCCTAATAAGCCAAAATCAAAATGATGGAAAAACGTCATTTTGGAGTATACACCTAAAAGCTATGTTCGCTAGATTTGCGCTTTTCGATTTTGGGTTTTTTTTTTTTTTTATATATTGACACAAATCGTTTTATCTATTAAGTTATCTGATTATCATCATAATCTTATCATCATTATTACATCATTATCATATATTATCATCATTATTGCAATATTATCATATATAATATTATCATCATTTTGCATAATATTATCATCATATGAATTTTCAGTTATAATTATATTTTTACAAATACTATGACAACTTACAATAATAATAGTAATAATAATATAACAATATAAGTTTTTTTAAAAAATTTATATCATTATTTTAATAACATCATTATGTAAATATTCTGATAATAGTTAGTTGGCAATTATCTATCAGCAGATTGATAATTTAACAATAATATTAATAACATTGTATAACGATTTATTTATTATTATTATATTATATTATTATTTATTTATATAAGTTATAATTTTTTGCAATATCAACATTAATAATCATACATATAATAATATTAATAATAAAAAAAAAAAAAATAATAAATAATAATAGTAATTATGATATTAATATTTAAATAAATAATGATAATATAATAATATTTTAATCATCAAATGTCCAAATTCTCTTTATTAATTTTTTATCATTTATTATATAATAGTAATTCTGTAATATTATTTATTACTTAATAATTGCCAAATACACAGTAAGAAAAATCATTTGATATACTCAAAGGCTATAATTCGCTAAATTTTGCCGTTTTATTTTGTATTTTTTTTTACTTTTTTTTATTATTAGAAAATTTTTTGCCATATTATCATATATCATCATTATTATCGTTATAATATTATTATATATCATATAAATATATAATCATTATCATCATCATTATATCATTATTGCAATTATATATCATATTACAATTATTATCATCATTATTGTAATTATTGCAAGTTAAATATATTTTTACAACTATACTAATAACAACAATAATAATAGTAATATCAAATGATAACAAATTACTTTTTATATTTATATATCATTATTTAATAACTCGTTATTACTGTAATTTATTACTGTTAAATATTTGCAAATTAACTACCAGTAACAAATATAATGATATAATACCAAATGATATTAATAACATATTTTACGATTTATTATTATTTTATACTTATTATTATTTTTTGTTATTATTCAGTTATAAATATTTTGGCAATATCTAATAATTAAGATTAATATAATAATATAATAATAATAATAATAATAATAATTATAATAATAATATATAATATATAATGATATTGATAAATGATAATAATAATGATAATATAATAATATAAAATACAATGTTACAAAATTTTTATATCTCACTTTATTCATCTTATGTATGATAATGAATTTAATTTATTTCATTATTACCCTAATATTGCAAAATCATCAAAGAATGAAAAAACGTCATTTTAAGATATTAAGGCTATATATCGCTAATTTTCGCTTTTTCGACTTTTGTTATTTTTTTATTATTTTTTTTATTATATAGACAAAAATTTTATATCTTATATATATATAATATATTATTATAATAATATATTAATAAATCATATATAATCATATATATATCATATATAATATATATATTATTAAATATATCAATTATTTAATATTGTAATATTAATATAATATATATTTTTAAACTATACTATCAACTACAATATTATTACATACCAATAATGATAACAATAAACGTTTTATTATAATATTTATCATATTTATTAACATCGTTATTACTGTAATATTATGTTTATATTATTTTTGCAATTATACAAGTACAAAATATATTAAATGAAATAATATAATATAAATTATTATAACGATTATTTTATTATCTATATTATATTATTATTATTATTTGTTATACATATTAATATTTTGGCAATAATACTATCATTAAGTAAAATAATTAATATAATATAATATAATAATATATAATATAATAATATTCAATATATAATATATAATAAAATAATAATAATAATAAATAATAATAATAATAAATAATAATAATAAAATAATAATAAGTATTATGATAATGTTATAAATATTTAATATATTTATTATTTTAAGTTATCCAAATTCTTTTTTCTCATTCACCATAGATTGTCATATTAATAGAATCTGTAATATTATAATTTACCCTAATAATTTCAAATATCAAATAATGGAAAAACGTCAGTTTGGAATACTCTCAAATCTTTTGCTAGATTTGCCTTTTTCGACTTTGGGATTTTTTATTACTTTTTTTATTATAATGGACACAAACTTATATCTCATTATTATCATGATTAACATCATTATTATGTTATCATCATCATTATCATATATCATCATTATCATCATCATTATCACATTATTGCAATTATTATCATCATTATTAATTTATCCATTATATTTTGCTCATTTATAATATTATTTACAACTAACTAATATAATAATATATAGTAACAATAATGATAACAATAAACGTTGTATGAAAGATATTTTATCATTATTTAATAAAACGTCTTATTTAATTATTACGTTTTTAAAGTTTTTTGCATTTCTCTAACAGTATATATTATAATAAACATAATGATATTATACATATTATAACGATTATATATTATCTATTATTACTTTATTATTTTGTTGTTGTTTTTATTACAGTTATGAATATTTTGGGCAAAAATCTAATAATTAAAGTAACAATAATAATAATAATAATGAAATGATAATAATAATAATAATATAATAATAATAATAATAATAATAAAAATAATAAAATTAATAATAATAATAATAATATAATGATAATAAAAATAAAAGGGAATTGATAATATTTATAAAAAATAAGATAATAGTAATAATATTAAAAATCATCAAAAGTTATCCAAATTCTCTTTATTCTCACTTTTATCATCATTATTGTCATGATTAATAGAATTCTGGTAATTATTATCATTATTACCCTAATAATTGCCAAAATCATCAAATGAATGGAAAAAACGTCATTTTGGAGTATACTCTCAAAAGGCTATATTTCGCTAGATTTTGCCGCTTTTTCGACTTTTGGGATTTTTTTTTCTTTTACCTTTTTTTTATTATATATGGACACAAATCCTGTTATTATCCTCATTATTATCATGATTATCATCATTATTATCGTTATCATCATTATTATCATCATTATTGCAATTATTATCATCATTATTGCAATTATTATCATCATTATTGCAATTAATGCAGTTATAATAGTTATTTTTGCAATTATACTACCAGTAACAAGAATAATAATGATAATAATAACAATAATGATATTAATAACAATATTATAACGATTATTATTATTATTATTATTATACTTATTATTATTATTGTTGTTATTATTAAAGTTATAATATATTTTTGGGCAATAATACTAATAATTAAAGTAACAATAATAATAATAATAATGATAATAATAATAATAATAATAATAATAATAATAATAATAATAATAATAATAATAATAATGATATTGATAATATTGATAATAATAATGATAATAGTAATAATATTAATAATCATCAAATGTCATCCAAATTCTCTTTATTCTCACTTTTATCATCATTATTGTCATGATTAATAGAATTCTGGTAATTATTATCATTATTACCCTAATAATTGCCAAAATCATCAAATGAATGGAAAAAACATCATTTTGGAGTATACTCTCAGAAGGCTATATTTCGCTAGATTTTGCCGCTTTTTCGACTTTTGGGGATTTTTTTTCTTTTACCTTTTTTTATTATATATGGACACAAATCCTGTTATTATCCTCATTATTATCATGATTATCATCATTATCATCATCATTATCATCATTATTGCAATTATTATCATCATTATTGCAATTATTATCATCATTATTGCAATTATTGCAGTTATAATATATATTTTTACAACTATACTAATAACAACTACATAATATAATAACAATAATGATAACAATAATAACGTTTTATGATAATATTTATATATTATTTTATTAACATCCTTTTTT
>NW_023638907.1:0-12552 GCF_015228065.2 Penaeus monodon
GCCATACTATGTCGCAAATTCGAGAAGAGCTCCTGGTAGACAATGACTGTACGAACTCCCCACTGCTTAAATTTTTCCCCTACATCATTTTAAGACTCAAGCCCTAGCAATGCCTTTCCAATCGGAATCTTTTTTCAAGTGGCAAAACACAGCTCTCAGTTTTCCCAAGACGGGCTGCTTAAAACCCCCTCTCGGCCCCCAAGCTCCAATTCTCTCTCACACATAAAGATCTCCATTCAGCTGGGGGGTCGAATCAGGCTCTAGGGCAGAAAAAACGGCGGAGCCCAAGACCGGGCCTTGTCCGCCTTTCCCAACCTTCGCTGGGGAAAAATCACCATCGGAGATAGCCTGTCCCCGCACGTCAGCACCAGCAGCCCCCCCCCCTCTAACACCAAATTCAGAGGGACATCTTCAACCTCAACCATGGATTGGTTACCCATCCATCGCAGCCCACCTGCTTTTTTGCAGAAAATTTGTCGGCACTCCATAAAGAGTCTCCTAGACTTGGAAAGGGCTGTGGCAGGGAAAGATCCTTTGCTAAAAATCCCACCTATCCTGCCCTGCCCCACCCACACGCTTTTTGGCCCAAATTCCTTGGATTCGTCAGCCCTTTCCCCCTCATCAAAAGGGAAAAAAGGTAAGTTTACCATCACCCAAAAACACATAACCGATGGGGCAATTTTCACTCAAAGTGTGGGGGGCTCAATCCAGTTTCCGGCATCACTCCCCACTTCAAAAGGATCCACCAAAAGGAAAGGGATTATCGAGAGGGGCATCGATCCCTCAAGACACCCCTTTACCGCCCTTGCACCACAGCCACATGGACTTTGCACTCCCATAGGGCTTCTTGGCTCGGGCAACCCAAAGGGGGATCTCGCCATTTTGCACCCGAATGGTAATCACCCCTATTGTCCCCAAAAATTTTTCCCCAGCACAGCTCGACGACACTAGCTAGAGGCCTCCCCCGGGGTACCCTGAAATGCCTCCCAGCAGGAACCATCACTCTCATCGCCCGCCCCTACCACTCCCCGGACTGGAAAACAGCTGATTTATATGTGCCACTGTCAGCCAATCCTGTCCTTACAAGGGTTTTTTCGAGGTCCTTCATGCCCCCCCCGGGGTTTTTCAACTACAGCCGGGAAGTTGACTGGGTCACCACAGAGTGCCAAACCACATACTCAGGCCTAATGACAATGATAAACCACTTACACAAATCCCCCCCCACGGGATCTCGCCCTTACTTTCTTCCTCGTGGGGGGAGGATTTTTGGCCAAACCAAAAACCGGGCCCCGGGCACAGTTTCACTCACAAAATTTACCTCGCCCCAGCTGTGGGTCTGTCGTGGGGTCAGCATTCATTCATTCGAATTTTTGCGAAGTTCGGGCTTTGCTCAGGCCTTCATACTACCCGCCCTTTCAGCTTTTTGTTCTCTGACCATGCTTAAAGTGGTGGTGGGTTGCCCAGTGCCCCTCCACCAGGGTGAAAGCTGTAGCATAATCTCTTCCCACCCGGCGCTTTTGCGGGCACCCCTTGTCTCAAAATTGTGTGTGATCAAAATTCTAAAATATTTACCAAACGTGGGGGCCATTTCACCACAGGCATGAACACCTTTTTCATGGTAATTGTCTCTTGATCTCCCATGCGCAATGGTAACCTATTTGATTCTGTGAAGAATGACTTCGCTACCTTTATGTTTGCTTCAGGAGTCCAGTGCTCAAAACGGTCGTCTATCCCATCGCTGAGGGGGGGAATCTCGTTTCTCTCTGTGAAGCTACGGGGAGGAAGGCCGAGCTGTGGTTTTTAATTTCTGCTTTAAGATTTTTGGCTGGGTTTGTAGATCATGGGATTTCATACCCCTCCCAATTTCAGCTAGTCTTCAAAAAAGCTCATTCCCCTGATGTCTATGTGTTAGGCCCGTTTATGATTTCGTTCCCGGGGCAAAAATCCTTTTGCTTTTGGTGGGGACAGGGCAGGATGATTCTTTCTCCTTGAAAACTCTAAAGAAACTGATAAGGGTTTGTCCCAAGCCTTTCCCCTGAAAATAGTTTTCAAACCCGGCTGTGTAGACGCCAGGATTGTTCGCAAACAGCTGTGGTCTTTTTTCTGAGTTTTTTTTTGTCTCTTTTTTTGTGTTCCTGGGATTTGGATGCCCTTTTAAAAGGAATGATGCCATTAGATCAATTCATGATTCCGGGGGAAAAGGGTTTTGCCCCATGAGGGGGTTTAAAGGATTTTCATCCCCCTTGGGGGTTACCCAGAATGAAGTGGTGCTTCACTTTGAACTGTCTCCAATTTTTTCTTAACCCGGGTTTTTGCACAAATAGGGAGACAAAACAAGGCCACAATGGAAGGGGCAGTTACAAAATTCTTAGAAATTTTTAGTCAGCCCTTTGTGTCCCCAGACTTTGACATGCTGATTGGCAAAGACTGGCTATGCTGTGCTATGCTCGCCCTTGTGAACCGAGGGTCCCTTTTCCATTGGTCAGTGTATACCATCTTCGGCCGTTTTTGCCCAGACAGCTGAGGAGGAGAGGGGGTATTTTCCTTTTTCCTTTTGCTTTTGGGATGGAAACTATGAGGGCCCCTCTTCCAGCTCTGGGGTAGAGTAAATTTTTTCCTGGGCCTGTTGATGGGTTAGAATAAAAGCTCCCTTCCAGTCCAAGTGGGATATGATGGGGTATAGATCCCATCAAACCCTGGGGTGTGAAAGAACGTTTTTTTGGGTTGGGGTTTTTCAGTTCCCTCAAGATTACATCTGAGTTTTTGGTTTTCGGGCCCTTTCAGATATGAGCAAGTCTCCCTTGTAGGCATTTTTGGGTTTTTTGCCCTCAGTTCAGCTGGCAGACTGTTGTGCTTTTCTCGAAAAAGAACCGTGCACAGTCTGTTGTTTCTGTTTGGGGGGGGTCGTGGTGTGGCCCCTTGGGGGCTGAGGGATAGTGTCCCCTCCCTGTTCCACACTCTGAAGGGGGGTTTCGGGGGTTAAAGGACCAAAACCATTCACCCCTTTTCCTGCCTAAATCTTATGGTATTTTCCCTTGGGGCATCCCTGCTTTTCCCCCTTTAGGAAGGTTGGGTCATCAGGGTTTTTTGCCTGTTTTTTTTTTTCTCAATTTTCAATTTTTGGGGTTTAAATTCCCTAATCGGTCATTATAGTACCAGCATCTTTTAACCCTGGCCATGGCCGATTTTGGTATATCGTGAGGCTTTTTGTTTATGGCACTGATAAGTCAGTTCAAGCCTCCCGTTTTCACCTGTGGGGGTTCTTGTTTTAAACATGGGCCAGGGAAATCTGAAGGGCTTGGCATTTGGGCCCTTGTCTTTTTTTTCATCTTGGTTTCTTGTGGCTTTTTGGCCGGGCTAGCACCATGAGGGTAGTAAATGCCATAAGGTCACTTTGACCTTATGACACTGTTACTAAGAGCCGCGGGGCCAGGTTAGATCTAGGACCCTTCCTCTAAATGTCTTGGCTCTGAAAAAGTGATCGGGGGAAAGTCCCAAGTATTTTTCTAGTATGGCCTGCCGCATCCAATGCCCGTGCTTGGAGTCTCCCCTTGGTCACTCGACTTTTTCCCTGCATACACAGCCGGGCTGATGTCCCACCCCTGGCCTCTGTCCCCAAATGTACACTTGGGGGGACCCCCAGCCAGATATCTCAAGGGCAAGAGTTTCAACATTCTCTACTGCGGTGCCCCGGATATTGTGGACAGGGTTTTGCTGCTTTGACCAGGGTGATAAAGTTTTTTTCCCAGCTATGTTGGGCACATAAGACATGTACCCGAGAAGTGAACAAAGGGCTCCTGGACTGAAAATTCATTTTCCCTTTTGGTCGCACATTGCGTGGAAGGGCCCATTTTTTGTATTAAACCCATAGATCCCCCCCCCCCCCCCAATGGAAGCCGCCGCTGCGTGGGGGGCTTGAGGTCCCAAGATCTGTGAGCCGGACCAGGGGTACCCATACAGGGGGGTCACCAGTAAGTGATGAGACAAAAGGGTTTTCTGGTGCCCAAAGGGCCTATGAGGGGGGAGGTGCCCCCCCCGGGTTTTCTTCCATCTTGGCCCAGAGAGAACTCTCCCAGTTTTTTGCCGTGCGTGGCTCCCTATTACCAGGGACGGGACCCCTGGGGGTTGACTATGCTGCACCTGCGCCCGGGTAAAACACACCTCTTTTACCTTTTCGGGTTTAACGGGGTTGATAAAGGCCCGGTCAAGTCAATGGTGATCAAAATGACTGGGTTAAGTAGGCACTGTTATCGTAGGTCCCCACTGCCACCATACTGCAATAGTGCTGCGTATATTTTCCCCATCAACTCAAAATAACATCAACATCAACCCTCAACAAAACATCATCATCATCATCATCTCCCTCATCCTCAACATCCACCACATCATCATCATCTCCCTCATCATCATCATCACCATCATCATCATCATCATCACATCATCATCTCATCATCCCCACACACCCCCACCACCCAAAAACCCCCCACCATCACATCGATGTAAAGGTAACCGCCCCGAATACGATATTGGGACGTATTATTCTATACATTAAACAGTATTTTGGGTTGCTAAAATTAATCTAAATGCAAATATATTCCAGAAATTTAACAGTATTTATAAAAAAAATGATAACCCCGCGGATTTTTTAAAAACACTGCCATATGACTAAACTTTTAAAAGGGGGATGAAGAGCTCAGAAACCAATCAATCCCTTTTTCCCTTTTAAATTGGGACGATGCGCAAGGAAACGATGTCGGGTTTTTAAACGATTACATGCAATGCATCTACTTGGTTAGCCTTAAATTTGTATTACACAAACACACACCCACCCACACCCCCACACACACCCCCAAAAAAAAATAAAATATATATAATATATATATATATATATTATATACCTAAATAAAATATATATATATAATATTAAGATATTTTATAAAAATAATAAATTTTATAATAAATATAAAATTTTATTAATAAATATAAATTTTAAAAATATAATATTTATATTCATATACATTTTATACACACACACACACACACACACACACACACACACAAAAAAACCCCACCCCACAAAAAATATAAAAATATATAAAATATATAAATATATAAATATTAAAAATATTATTATAATTTTATTCAATACCATCATATATATTTTTAATAAAATAATTTTATATAAATATATATAATAATATATATATATAAATATTTCTATAATTATAATATATATAGTAATATATATAAAATTTATAAAAATTTATATAAATTATTTTATATATATATTTTATATTTAAATTTTATTATATATATATAAAATTTTATATGTGGGGGGTTTGGGGGTGTGTGGGTGTGGGGTGTGTGTGTGGGTTTTGGGGTTTTGTGTGTGTGTGTATAGATATAATTATAGATTGTATAGATTAAATTTCTATATTCATTACACTCCATATATAAAAATATATATTAAAAATATATATATATTATAAATTATATATATATATATTATTCAATACACTTCATATATATATATAAATTATATAATATATATATATATATATATATATTATATTTTATGTTATATATTAATTTTTATATTATAATATATTTTAAATATATATATATCTATTTTTCTAAATCTTTCATACCACACAAAACCAAAAAAAAAACACACACGCACACACACCACCACCATATATATATAATTATATATATATATATAATTTTATATATATATATTATATATATATATATATTAATAAAGAATTATTAATATATATAATATAATATATATATATAAAAAAAAAAATTAAAAAAAAACAAAAAAAAAAAAAAAAAATATAATTATATATATATATTTTGGGGTTTTTTTTTGGTGTTTGTTGTGGTGTTTTTGTTTTTTTTTTGGGATAATATAAAATTTTTGATAAATATAAATTTCAATTCAATAACCCCCAAAAAAAAATTATTAAATTATTTATATTTTAATATAATTAATTTAAATATATTAAAACCCCTTCAATAAATAATATTATAAATTTAAAAAATATAAAATAATATAAGTAAATATTTAAAAATATTTAATTTATAAAAATAAAATCAAAATACTTTTAAAACAAAACACACACCCAAAAAAACACACAACCCCCAACCCAAAACCCCCAAAATTAAAAAAATTTTAATTATTTTTTTTTTTTTTATTATTTTTAGATTGTAAGTATAAAATTTTTTATATATAATTTTAAATTTAAAAAAAAAAAAAAAAAAAAAGGGGGGGGGGGGGGGGGGGGGGAATAATAATTATAGATAATAAATAAATATAATCTTTATTTAAAATTTAAATTAAAAATTTTAAAAATAAATTTTTTTCTCTCTTTATTCCCCAAATAAAAAAATTTTAATTTAAAAAAAGTTTTATCGACATTCCCCTTAATGTGACTAAAATTTTTGCTATAAGTAACAAAAATGAAAACCTTTTAAGGATTTTTCATACATATAACCCCGAAAATAAAAATTTTTAAAAATTAAATAACACCACCGGGGGAAAATTTAATAACACATAAAATTCAGCCAAAATTATAATATATCCCCCAAAAAAAAAAATATCTAAAATTTTAAAATATTTCCCAAAATTTTAATTTAGTAAAATAGATAACAATACTTAAAGAACATATCCAAAAAACAAAACAAAACCCCCCTTTATTACTTTTAGATTTAACTTTTAATTCAAAAAAAATTTCTTAAAGGTTATTTTGCTGTTTTTTTGTTTTCTTGGGGATTTTGAATTTTTGTTTTTTTTAAAATAATAAATTTTAATATATTTTAATTTTATAAAAATAAAAAAAAAATAACCACATGTTTTTTTTTTTTTTTTTTTGGTTTTTTATATAAATATATATTATTATATTATATTAATATAATAATTTTATTTAATTTTTAAAAAAAAATTATTTATTTTTTTTTTCTCCTTTTTTATTTTTTTTTTTCATGGGATTTTTCATTGTTTTAAACAATTTTTGTTTTTAAAAAATTCCTTTTTGAAAACCTTAAAAAGATTTTCTTTGTTTATAGCAAAATTAAAACTTTTTTTTTTTTTTTTTTTTTTTTTTTTTTTTTTTTTTTTTTTTTTTTTTTTTTTTTTTTTTTTTTTTTTTTTTTTTTTTTTTTTTTTTTTTTTTTTTTTTTTTTTTTTTTTTTTTTTTTTTTTGGGGGGGGGGGGGGGGGGGGGGGGGGCCCCCAAAACTGGGTCCCCCAATTTTTTGGGGTTTTTTTTTAAAAATTTTCTCTTTTGCAACAAAGGGTTTTTTTTTTCCAAAATTTCTCCTTGAAATCTGTTTTTGTTTTTTTTAAATTTTTCCTTTTTTTTTTTATTTTTAAACCCCTTTTCCCCCCACCGACATTTTTTTTTTAAAAATAATATATAAAATTTAATATATTTTTATATATAAATATATAAAATTATATTAATCCCAAAAAATATATAAAATATATATATTATTATATATAATTTTAAACAATACATTTTAAATTTTATTATAAAATTAATAAAATATAAAAATATTATTAACATATAAATAAAAAATTTTCTTATATCAAAAAATATATTTATCAAAATTTTATATATAAAAAATAAAATATTAATATTTTTAAAATAAAACAATATATGATGTATTTAGTAAAATAACAAAAGAATATTTGAATATATATTTAAATATTATTATATATAATATAATATTATATATATATATATTATATATTTTATATGGATATATCCCCAAACATTAGTCAATATATAAAAAAATTTAATTTTAAATATATATATAGAATTTTAAATTTATATAATATATATTTTTTAATAATTAGAATAAAACATACATATACAATATGCCTTGTGATTTTGATAGTTAATTGCCTTTGTTTCGCTTTGGGACTAATCCCTTTTGTTTTCCTTCAGGGGCTCTTTCCCCTTTTCATAGTCTTGTTAAGCATGTTGTTAAAAAATCCTTCCCTCCCAAGATTTTCTGTTTATAGCACTCATCTGGACCACTGCCATTGGGGTTTTTAATTCTCGCAAATTTTTCCATTTCTCCTTGAAATCTTTTTATGTATTCCTTTTATCTTACCCCCGCCCTTCTCCCTTTCATTTTCTTCTTCTTTTCCTTTCAAAGCACTCCGTTTTTTTAAAAACCTACTCCGGTCGTATGTTTCTATTTTTATTTTTTCATACTCAAATTTGTAATTTCCCATCCCCGGCACCCCTTTTGGCTATCCGGTATGGGTCTTTCTCCCTTTCTTTGAGTTCAATGACGTGCAACACCTGTAAGGGTTCTGTGATCGAAGTACCCCGGTAGGCGGGCTTAGGGGCCCGAAAAAAAGAAAAAAAAAAAAAAAACTAACACCATCGATGTATTTACAAAATGATGAATTAAAGTGTAATAATATATTTTGACGTAAGTAAAAGCAAAATTTAAAGAAAAGATTATATGTTATGCACACAAAAAAATCTCGTCCCTTTTGAAAAAAAAAAAAGTAAAAAAGGCCATTTTCTAGCTGTTTTATTTTAGGAAAAGGGGGAGTAACTACCCAAAAGTTCGACTGCCCTCTTTATTTTTAAGGGGTGGGTTTTTTTTTAACCCCACAACGGGGCATAGGTCTACAGTTTTAACTTTCGTCTACCCCAGTAAATAATATGTTCAGTAGAATAAATAATTTTTGAGAAAAGAAAATTTTAAAGGAAACCTTACTTAAAGAAAATGTCTAATCAAAAAGAAAATAAATAAAAACTAAAAAAAATATACAAAAAAATAAGAAGTCATGCACGAAATTCGGGAAGAGAAAAACAAATCTGGGATAAAGGGGATGTAATATACAAATAAAGGAAAAAACAGCTAACATAAAAGGTAAGATGGCAAGCTGCCCCCAATAAATGCTAACAAAAGCGGGCAAAAAAAACAAAGAGTTGCCTGTAGTATTAAATTGAAAATAAAATTTCGAAAAAAATATTTTTTCGTAAAATCAAAAGTTATGCAGCGATCCCCATTAAACAACCAAAAAAGAAGTGACCACAAAGAAAACAAATCAAAAGCGAAACACTAGAAAGGTTGAGCTTGCCACGAAACGTAAGACAGTGCAATTTCTTAGAAAAAAGCAAAACTAAAAAACGAAAAAACAAGTAAAGCTTAAAAAAATCAACCCACAAGCCTAACGGCAAGTTTCTAAAATATGTGCTACAAAATCCCAAATACCATCCATTCAAGATGTCTTTTCCCCCAAAGTGTACATGTTTTTGCATGAAGCATAGGGTATAAGAAAGGGAAAAGGCGCAACCAAGGGGGGAAGATTCAGGAAACTTTGGAAGTAGCATAAGGAAAACCTCGGTATGTAAAAATTAGGGGGGGGGAATGCTGAAAACGGGGGGACCCGGGAGGGGGATAAAGGGTTTGCAGGCCGTGGACCGGAAAGAGGCCCCAACCCACCTCCTCATATGCTCGAGTGCTGATTTACTTGGCTTTCTTCATCCCCCTCTAATTTTTTTTTCTTTATACATTCTTTGAAATTTTTATTCGACTCCCAATTTCTTTATTTTTTTCGGTTTTTGGGTTCACTCCAAGTCCCCCCCCTATTTTTTCCCTTATATTTTTTGCTATATCTGCCAATAACTAGAAATTTCCCCTCACTACTTTCAGTGCCCGTTTCACTTTTTGTTTTCAGCGAATGATCCAACTCCGTTTTTTTTCCCAATCCACATAAAACAGTTTGTCCTCCTCATCCCGGGGCGTTCTTTACCCCTCCTCTTCTTGTCACAAAAAAAGCCCCCCTTTCCCTATGTAAACCAACTCTCCCCCTTTTCCTTCATAGACCCACATTTTAAATCTCGCTTCAACCCCCTCTTGGGGCTCACTCTCCTCCTTTTTCTTGGCCAAACAGTAGCAAAATTCCCCCCCGGGCTCCCGGGGCCACACTGTCTTGGCTACGACCGACCCGGGTTAAGGAAATCCCTTTTTGACCCGCACAACGTTAGGCGGGGGGACCGGCACTGTGAAGCACGGGATTGGCCCCATAGTTGGGTTTGATGTTATAGTAGTATTGAATATTTTTTATATATATATATTATGTAAATATAACTTAATATATGAAGTAATCCACATATATGTACATATATTGTATATGTTTTGTATTTTAATAATATATATATATTAAATTGTTGTTTGTGTGTGTGTGGGGGTTTTTGTGTGTTGTGGTTGGGGTGTGGGTGGTGGGTGTTTTGGTTTTGTGGGGTATCCTATATAGATAGTAAAATATACTTATATATAGATAAATCATATTAATATACATACATATATATATTTATATAATTATAATATTATAAAATATATATTCATAATAGGGGGCCGGGGTGGCCGAAGGGTTAGAGGTGGATTAAAATGTCCGAGGGTAATCTGATTAGAGGGTTCGGTCACCGGCCGGCGCGTTGTTTCCTTGGGCAAAAAAATTCACCTCAATTGCCTACCTGCCCTGGGTGGCCAGCCAGCTAAGTCTCCCGGGTAAATAGAGATCGTGACCCGATAAAAACACCGGGCGGAAGGCAATGGCAAACCCCCGCTTAGATTGCAAAAGAGAAAATCATGGAAGCCCTGATCGTCGGGCCCCGGGGGGCCGAAGGTTTAAACCGGATCAAACTGTCCACGGGTCTAAATTCGAGGTTCGAGTCACCACCGCCGCGTTTTTTCCCCTTGGGGAAGGAACTTCACCTTGATTTCCTACCTACCACTGGGCCAAGCCAGCCCAAATCAAGTGCTGGTCCCAAGCCCCTAAAATAGAGAAATGATTACCTAAAAGGACCCCGGCATCTCCTGGGAAAAGGGAAAGGGGGGCCCTACCCGTATCCCCTCCAAGAGCATCACAATTTAAATATCATGCGTGACCCCGGCGGCTCAGAATGAACCTACCGTAAAAGAAGAAAATATATTTTAATTTTAATATATTATTAAAATATATTTTTATATTTTATATTTTATATTTTATATATATGTAAATACTACTATACATCTGTATGATTATGTATACTATATTATATTAAAAGATATTATATAAAAATAAAATTTATAATATTAAAAATTTTTAAAAAATATTATATATATATATAAAATAATAATAAATAAAGGCACAATGATATGGCCAATAAAAATTTTATTTATAAAATTAAAAAAATATATAATAACAACATATATGACGTAATCTTGTTATTAGTTTTTAATTTAATATTATATAAATTATAATTTAAAATATTATTTAAATTTTTTTATATTAAATTAATAATTTATTTTTATATTGTTTTATATATTAAATATTATTATATATAATTTTAAAAAATATATTTTTAAATATAGTTTTATATATTTTTATTAAAATTTTAATAATTTTATAAATATTATATATAATATAAATATAATATATATAGATATATATTAAATATTTTTAAAATATAAATTTTTATATTATTGGGGGTTGGTACGTATAAGTGGCGGAGGTATATGGATATACTGTTACAATATATTTTGCGTGGGGGGGGGGGGGGGGGGAAATTTGAGAGATTTTGGAAAAATTTTGGTTTTAAGAAAAAGGGCTAATAAAAAAAATCCCCAAAAATGATGCGAAAGCAAAAATCAAAAACAGAATTAAAAAAAATCGCACAAAAAAATTTTTGGAAAAAGGGGTGAAAAAAAATTTATTTGTAGCAGTATTTCACCCAAAAGAAAATGAAAGTCTCAAATACAGGGTGCAAAAGCAAAAAATCCCACGTGCGGTATTGGTTCCCCACAGTGAAATGTTTTTTGATCTTCTGTTTGGGGTGTCCCTCTGTCTTTGTCGGTCATCTCTGCACAGCGCAGCGGCAGTTTCCCGGCCCTAGGAAATTTTGCACCCTGCTTTCCCCTTTGGGCGAAAAGTCCCTTAATTAAAACCCTCTGTGGCGGAAGTGGTTTGGACTCTGCAAAGGGAAAAAAGACTGCATTTTTTCGCTTCATAAAGGCACCGGCGAAAGCAGTTCATTTTGATTTGTTTAAATTTTTTGGCGATTTTTAAATAAAACAGCACAAACAAAAAAGCAATAATTATACAAATACAAAACACGCAAAAACGCCACGCAGTAATTTACAGTTAAAACAAGAAACTCGGGCAGTGGTTTGTTGCTCCGGATTCTAAGAACTTCGTAGTTTAAGTTGAAAGAAAAAAATGAGTTATAAGTGAACGAATAAAGAAAATTTAAAAGATACAAGGGTTTGTGAGCCCAAGTGAAGCGGTGTAAGGGGAAATGAAACGGATTTCGGCATGAGCCCTGCCCTGAGTACAGCTCTGTTTTTTGTGTTTTTTTAGTGGGCAAAAACTAAGACAGACTAGAAAAAATGAAGCAGTTAAAAATTTAGTGTCTTGAACCAGGGGAGGCCCTGGTACGAAGAAACAGAAACCAAAATTTGGAAAGGTAGTCAGTTCGACGCAAAAAACCTGAAAAAACATTCGAAAAAAATAATCAAAATTTACAAAAACTGTAAA
>NW_023638909.1:0-12548 GCF_015228065.2 Penaeus monodon
TATCTACAGGCAAAATAGAGGTAACAGAGAGCGAGTTCAAAAATCCCAAGGTACGACTCACACTACATAAAACACCACCACTACAAACACACACCCATACAAACCACACACACATACAAACCACACACAAATACAAACCCCACCACATACAAACACACCACACAAACACTAACGCATAAACACACACAGATAAAAAAAATATATATGCACACACACACACACACGAACACACACACACACACACAAACACACACACAAACACACACACAAACATACAAACACACACAAACACACACACGAACACACACACACTCGGACAGGAACACACAAACCCATACACACATAAACCACAAACAAACAAACAAACACACACACTCAAAGAAACAAACATACTATGAAACACACTATATTGTAAAGGAATGACATTTTCGTATTAAAAATACGCTAATGGGAGATATTATCTAGATATTGTGTACAAACAAGCATGCCATTGTAATTCGGCAGTAGGTCTTAAGGTGTTCAGGTGTTCATTTTTGTTCATTGGCAGGAAAAGGCTCCTGACGTGGCCATCCGTGACATGGCGGAAGGTGGGGCAACTAAGTATGGTTCCTTGTCTCGTTTTAGTCGATTTCGACCATCCATACATGGTAAGGGTTGATTAATTCGGTTATTGGGATTGAAGAAGTCTGGGTACCTTTTGTGTATATAGAATTTAATATTTACTTAGAATCAGGTAAATGAACGTAAAAGTAAATTATTTTCGGGGATTTATCTCTGAAAGCAGGGAAAGTGGAACTGGAAATGAAGCAAACTATAAATCTGTGAAAGTGGGAAAAAAAGGGAAGTACAATAAATTTGTGTGTGGAATGTTGTGTATATATTTTTGGAGATTACTAAATAGACGAGGGTGAATTAGGTTTCCAATTAGCTCGAAACGAAACGAGGCCCATTGATGAGAACCTAATTATTCACAAGGGGCGCAGTTAGTAGGATTGGTAGTCTCTGGGTTTGCCAAACCATATTCACCGTATATTTCGCGGGAGCCAGGCACAAGACAGGCTCAAGCCAGGCACAGTCCAGGCACAGGCTAGGCACAGGCCAGGCAACCAGCACAGGCCAAACAGCCAATCCCCCCCCCCCCTTCCCCTGATCGGTCCCCTTGGGGCCCTGAAGATGAAAGGATTTTTGTTTCCCAAAGTGTCATTTTTCCGTGGGTTTTTTGTATTAAATTTAATTTTTTATAGTATAATTTTATTTAATTATTTTATTTTTATTTTATATTATTTTTATTTTTTTTTTTTTTTTTTTTTTTTTTTTTTTTTAGTTGGGGAATGCAGGATTTTTTGGAAGAACAACTGGGTGGACGCAAGACAAGATACTCTAAGGTTTGGATGCCCTCCCCCTGGTTCCCCATCATGTTTATGCCAACGGCCAAAAAAAAAATAATGTCTTACAGGTAAAAAAAAAGAGGTAAAAAAAAGAGAAGGCGAGTTAACAAAAATTCCAAGGTAACACCTCACCTCCATGAACCTTGAAAATTGAACGATAAATCCCGTACAGTAATTGTTACATTGCCTTCCCATCAACCCCAGTAATTCCAAATGAGGAAAATTCTGGGGTGAGAACCGAGGGTTTTTTATCTGTTATGTCCCTTGAACAGTGAAGATAATTTTCCTTTTACTGTAATAAGGGTTTTTTGAAAAGAGTTGGCCCTGGATTCTTTTTTGAATTTTTTTTAAAGAAAAGGAAGCTTTAAATTTTGCCCGGTGGAAGGTTTAAAGGCCAAGCCCCCCCCTTTTTAAACAGGAAAGCAGTAGAATTTTTTATTTATTTTTAAGGCAGTTAGATGGTTTTTTTGTTTAAAAAATGCAAGTTTAATTTTTTGGCCTGAAAAGATTTTTAACTAAAAGGGGTTTTTATGAGCTTATTGGAAAAAAAAATGTCCTTTCTTGAATAGTCCCCCCCCCAGATGGGTTTTTTTTTTTTTTTTTACAGAGTTTTTTGACCTTTCCCCACTCTGATAAAGTCCAAGATAATGAAATTATTTTTTTAATAGCTTTTTTTTGGGTAAAAATAAATGATGTTTCCCAAAAATTTTTTTTTTAAAATGGATGAAGGCCAAGTAACATAGAGGAATCCTTTTAAGTTGAGAAGAAAAATTTTCAACATTCCTTTTTTTTTTAATTTATTATTTGAGGACCAAGCCTAAAGTATTGCCCCCGTTTTTTTTTTTTGCCCAGTGAGATGAAGGTGGGATGAATTAAAAATATAAATTTCCCCCAGAGATTTGGCCAATGTTTTCCTTTTGAAGAAAAACCACCCCGTTTTTTCCCCCCCCCCCCCTAACTCTTGGATGAATAGCTTTTGGGTGAGTTTTTTGCAAGATTAATTGGAAACTGAACAGGCCCCTCATGGGATTTTTCTTAACACCACAATCCGAACCACCGGTTTTCCCCCCCCCTCCCACAAGAAGGTTTAAGAGGAATTTTGGGTTGTTTTTTTTTTTTTCAGGCCCCAAACTGTTTGGTTTTTTCAAAAGGAAGAATCCTTGAAGAGAAAGCTCCAGACCTAAAAAAGTAACATGTTTTTTATGGGTTTTTTTTTTGTGGGGTGAAGTTCGGGCCACATCAAGACCCCCACGTTGGCCCCCTTTTAAAACCCTTTTTTTTGCTTTTTTTTTTCAAACGGACAATCCCATAGTTTCACCGCATCAATTTTTGTCATTTTTGTGATGACAAACCTCCCGGCCCCTGGTAAATTTTCTTAACATGTGGCCAAAAACCATCCCAAATGTTTTTTTTTCTTGGTTCCTCCCAAAGCAAAGCCTTCACGAGATTTTTTCCCCCGGCTGTTTCAACAGTGGTTTTATTTGGGTAGGCTTGAACACCTGTACTTCCACCCTGGTTTTGGCCCTGGGACCCTTCCATGTTCCAGTGGAACCCCTAGAAAGTTTTTTTTTTTTTTCTTTATTATTCTTGGCAAACAGACACTTTCCCCCTCCCTAGTTTTTTAAATGTTTTCATTCCCGATTTGTCCCCCCGTATTAATTTTTTTTTTTTGGAAAATTGGGTTTAAAAGCCGACCTCTTTTCGCATTGAGGAAATTTTTCCCTACGCGACCATACAGCCCCTTTTTTTTTTTTTCTCCGGGGAAACTGCTTTTTTTAATGGTGATACTGGGTGAGGGGCCCAACTGTCCCCCATTCTGAAAAAGAATTTTTTTTGTGTAAAAAAAACCCCCCCCAAGTGGTAAAGTTGCGGACCAGCATTTCCTACGTAATCAGTAAATATTTTTTAATAGAAAGTGAAAAAAAGGATTTAAAATTAGCTGAAAACTGCGCCCCCCCAAAAAAAATTTGCTGGATCCAAAAAAAAAATGCGACATCCCAGTTTTTTTTTTTTTTAATCCCAGATAATTCGGTCAAAAATAAACTTTCCCGAAATTTCTGTAAAAGGTTAGAACACCATGCATTTAGAATTGAAAAGAAAAACTGATTGTTTTTTGTGAATAATAATTTGCCCTTCCTTTGATCTTTCAGTTCAGTCCCCATATGTGCTTTTTAGTGGAAAGAAGGAAAAAAATTCCCCGGGTGGAATGGGATGAAAAATTGCCCTGGGCCTACATGAAAAATTTTGATAAAAGGTATTTTCCGAATAAAAAAAGTTAAAAAACCCAACCTTAATTATCAAAAATTTATCCTTCTGGGGTGTGGTGTGGGGTGTTTTTTTTAAATGCGTTTCCCCCCTGTTTGTGTGTCCCCCCCAAGGGGGGTTTTTGTTGTGGGGTGTGTTTTAGTGTGTGGGGTTTTTGGTGGTGTGTGGTCGTGGGGTTTTTTTTTTTTTTTTTTTTTTTCTGTTTTGGGGGTAAATACTGTTGATTTTGTTGAAGTTTTTTTTTTTTTTTTTTTGTGTGGTGTGGTTTTTTTTTATATGTTTGGCGTGTTTGTTTTTGTGTATTTGTTGAGTTTTTTTTTTTTTTTTTGTGTGTTGTGGTGGTGGGTGTTTGTGGGGGGGGGGGGGTGGGTTTTTTGGTGGGTTTTTTGTTTGTGGTTGGTTTTTTTTTTTTGTGGGGGTGGAGTTTTTTTTGTGTTTTGTGGGTTTTTTTTTTTGTGGTTGTTGGGGTTTTTTTTTGTTGTGGGTTGAGGTTGGTGTGTTTGTTTGGTGTTTGTGTTTTTTTTTTGTTGTATGTTGGGCGTGTGTTTTTTTTGTGGTGTGGTGTTTTTTTTGGGGGGGGGTGTATGGGGTTGGTGGGTGTTTTTGTGTGTGGGGGTAATGGGTTTTTTTTTGTGTATGTTTTTTGGTGGGTGTTTTTTTGGGGTTTTGGGGTGGGTGTTTTTGTGGGTGGGTGGGGGGGGTATGTGGGTGGTTGTTATGTGTGTGGGGGTGGGGTGTTTGTATGTGTGGTTGTTTTTTTGGTGGTGTGGTGTGTTTTTTGTGGGTAATGTGGTGGTTTTTTTTTTTTTTTTTTTTTTGGTGTGCGTTGGATGTTTTTTTTTGCCTGTGTGGGTTTTTTTTGAGTTTTGTTTTTTTTTGGTGGTGTATTTTGGCGGTGGAGTATTTTGATTTGTTTTGTTTGTGGGGGTTGTGTTGTACATTTGCGTGGGATGTGGTGGGTTTTTTGTTTTTTTTTTTTTGTGGTGTGGGTTTTGTTTTTTTTTTGGTGTTGTGGGGTTTTTTTTTAACATGTTTGTGTGGGTGGTGTTTTTTTTTGGTGGGGGTGGTATGTTGTTTTTTTTTTTTGGTTGTGGCTTTTTTGGTGGTTTATTTTTTTTGTTTGTTTTTTTTTTTTTCCTTTATGGTGTGTTGTGGTTTTTTTTTGTTTTTTTTAGGGTGTGTTGTTTTTTGAAAGTTTTTTTTTTGTGTGGTGGTTTTTGGTGGGGTGTTTTTTTTTTTTTTTTTTTTTTTTGGGGTTGTGGGTGTTGGTTTTTTTTTTTTTTTTGTTTTTTTGTTGTGTGTGGTGGTGGGTGGTGGGGGTTTTGGGGGTGTATTGCTTTTTAAGAGATAAATCCCCCCGAAACATAAGATTTAACTTTACCTGATTTCTAAGTAAACATTTAATTTTTTTCTAATACACACACAACACCGAAAATTCCAAAAAGGAAACCCAGACTTCCTCCGTCACATCCCAAATAAACCTAATTAATCCAAAAACTTCCTTACCATTGGGGTTTGGTGGATGTTTTTTTTTCCTTTCGAAAAAAGCGACCCTATAAACAGGAAAAGTGAAAATCTCCCCTTTAAACCCCAGTTTGGGCCCCCCAAACCTTTTTTGGGCCAAACCGTCCCCACAAAGCCAACCCCCGATGGGGTCCCACGGTCCCAACGAAGGCCCCCCCCCTTCCTTTCCCCTGGACCAATGAAAAACAAACTGAAACACCTGAACACCCTGGACCCAAAACCCTTCCCTTTCTGGGTCCCAAATTTAAACAAAGGGTTTGGGGCCATGCTTTTTATTTGTCCCACACAATAATCTGCCATTTTATCGAAAATCTTTTTTTTAAAATACGAATTAATGTCCCATTTCACCTTTTTTATAAAATAAACACCAACACACACAATTTTTAATTTTGCCAGCATATTTGCAAGAACCCCCACAATGTTTTGGCACACCACCACACAAAACCCAAAAAATTAACATATTAACACACCCCCCAAACCAATTGGCAAATAAATACACACAAAACCAACCCCAAACACAAACTAATACACCACCACATATACCCTCTGTCAGATATACCACAAACACAACACACCATAAACACAACACAACAACAACAACACACAAACACACAAAACCAAGCACACAACAACACAAAAAACAAAAAACAACACCACAAACACACACCAAACAACACAACCACACACACCACAAACACACACACATAAAATAAAGAAAGAAGAAGACAGAAAAGAACCACACAAACAACAACAAAAACACAGAAAACATTACACACACCAAACATACACACAACAAACAAACACAACCCAATTAAAACACAACCACACAGAAAAAAATACGCCACACACATACACCACACGGTGAACACACACACACACACCCAACACACACACGAAAACACACACGGCAAACAACACGACACCCCCAACACACAACACGAACACAACCACACACCGAAACACAACAACACACGAACACAACCACAACACAACGAAAACACACATCACAACGAAACAACACAACAACCCAACACACACAACACAAAAAAAAACAACAAGACCGCACACCAACACCCGCAACACACCACGGCCCCAAAACACGAATTACAACACACACCCAATTAAAACAACCAACACCGAACACGGCACACACAACCAAAAAACGAAAAACCCAACCAACGAACCACGAAAAACAAACCAAAACACACCACCATACCAAACACGAACACACGCACATTAAGACACAACACGAACACACGCCAACATAGAACCCCCCCCACTACCAACGAAAAACCACACCCACACACAAGAAGAAAAAACACCACCAATACACAACAAACACACCAAACAAAAAACACACAACACACACACACACAACATTATATTATAAATATTATATAATAATTAAAAAAAGATACAATCTATTGTTAAACCTAATTGAACGGTTTTTTATCGTAATTTTGTTAAAAATATCCCGGCCCCTAATGGGAAAAAATGTAATTAGCAAGATAATTGTTGTGGAACAAAAAATAAGCATTCGACCCCTTTGTAAAAAAATTCGGACAGGGGAGTGGGGTTTTCAACTGTTTTTCCGGGTGTTTTTTTTCAGTTTTCGTTTTTCATTGGGCAAAAGGGAAGAACAACGGACCACCCAACGCACATAGAACACACACAACACAAACATACAACCCCAACAAAACAACGACATTACACACAAACACAACAACCATACACAAACAAACAACACATACACACAAACACAACACATACACACAAACAAACACACACACACCACACACCACACACCACACCACACCTTCAACACACCAACACAACAAATTACCATTATTATCTAAGTTATATTAATAAAATTTATACTATCTGTTTTGTTTAAAAAACGAATGAAACGTTTTTTATCGTTTTTTTTTAAAATATCGCTAATGGGAGTTTGTTTATTTAAGCAAAAGATATTTGTGTGACCCCAATAAAAAAAAGCCCATTTCGACCTTTGTTTAATTCCGAATAAGGGGACGGTTTGTTTTTTTCACCTGTTTTCCAGGTTGGTTTTCAGTTTTTTTTTCGTTTTTCCAATTTGCAAGGAAAGAAAAGAAAAAGGCTCGTGAACGTGGGCCCATCCGTTTAAAAAAAAATGGGGCCAAGGATGGGGGGCCACTAAAAAAAAAGGGGGTTGCAATTGTCCCTTTCACGTTTTTTATAAGTCCCCGTTCCCCCTCAAGCATCCATACATGTTAAAGGGGTTTTTTAAATAATTAACTTTTAATTTTGGGAAATTTGCCCGAAAGAAGTTCCTGGGGTTTTTCCTTTTGGGGATTTTCATAAATGGTTGTTAATATGGGGGAATTTTTAATATTTTTTTTAATTTTAAATCGGGTAAAAAAACTGGAAACGTAAGACGTTTTTAAATTATTTTTTTTCCGGGGATTTTTCCCCGCCAAAAAAACCCAATAAAAAAAAACAAACACACACACCAAAACACAAAAAAAAAAACACACACGAAACAGAATAAAACCAAAACAACACCACCATACACACCAAACAAACCACCAAAACATAAACAACACCCAAACAAACACACCTCCCCACAACCAAACCAAATCAACACAAAAAAAAAAAAATACGGAACGCCATCAACAACAAAACACACACCCAACACAACCAGGAATTAAATGCGCAAACCAAATGCCCACAACCCCACAATGTGGGCAACACCAACACAGCAACAAAAAAAATATACATCATACACCACAAAAACATAACCAAAAACACACAAAAAACAAAACCACAAAACCAAACTTTTACACAAACACATTTATAAACCATACAAACACACATTAAAACACACAACCAAACATAAAAAAACACACACAATAAAAACACAATACACCAACACAAACACACACAAAACCACACACACACAACCAACACAACAAAACAAAACACCACACAAACTAACCACACCACCATAAACAAACACAAAAACCCCACCGCCCACAACACACAAAAACACAGGAAACAAACCAAACCCACCCAAAAAACAAAAAAAAGCGAACAACACACCACAACAACAACACACACACGAAAACCACAACACACACACGAAGACACACACAACAACGAAAAATTTAACCACAACACAACAAACACAACGAAAAAATACAACACAAACACACCACACGAAAATACACACACCACAACCACCGAATTAACACCACCACACACACCGAACACAAAACACCAAACCCCGAAACACACCACACACACAAAAAACACGACCCACAACACAAAAGACAAGAAACCCCCACACGTAAAAACACACAAAACACAAACCACTCACACACACACAAGACAATTACACACACACAACCAACACCAAAATTATTTTAATATATTTTATTATTAAATTGTTTTAAATATATTTAAATGCCATATTTATATATAACATATAATTGTAAAGGAAATTGACATTTTTTTTTTTTCCCCGTATTTTAAAAGATTCGGGACACAGTAAAAATGGGGAAAATATATTAAGGAAATGATATTTAAAATTTTTGTGGACAAATTAAGGTTAAAATGCGACCTTTTGTAATGGCGGACCACGAGGAAAGGGTCCCCTTAGGTTTGTTTCAGGGTGGTTTTCCAGTTTTGTTTTTTTTTTTTTTTCGTTTCTTTTGGCAAAGGAAAGAAGGCCCTTCGTGACGTTGGCCAAAATTCCGTAAAAAAATGGGCCCAAGGTGGGGGGCCACCTATAAGTGGTTTTTCCCTTTGTCTCGTTTTTTTATTAGTCCGCTTCCTCGCAGCAATCCCAACATAATTGGTTAAGGGTTAAATTTTTAATTCCACTTTTTTTTTTTTTTTTTTAAATTTGGGATTTTGAAAGGAATATCTGGGTTTTTTTTTTCCCCTTTTTTTGGATGAACAAAGAAAAATGTTTTTTATGGAAATTTTTTAATAATATCATGTTAGAAAAATTCACAACCAAAAAATGTTAAAAAATGAACGTAAAAAAGAGTTTAAACCTATTTTTTCGGGATTTTACCCCCAAACCATAAACACACCACAACAACAAAAAACATTAAAACAACAGACCGACAGAATAAAAACAAAACACAACACGAAACAAATTAACAACCACACCAAAAACCAGATTAAACAAACACCACAAACAATACACAACAGAATAACCCACACAAACAAACCACACTCACAACACAATCCACACAAAGAAAAAAAAAAAACGCACACAAACAACAAAACAACAACACACACCAACAACACAAATTTATGCGCAACATTGCCCAAGAAACCACATGTGGCAGAACCCACACACAAAAAACACATATAAAATTATACACACAAACAAATAACAAAAAACACACAAAACCACCACATAAAAACAACAACAACACAAAAACACACCCCAAAAACAACACAACACCAAGCCACCACGCAAGCCCAAAACACAACACAACACAACAACCACCACACACATAAACAAAACACACAAAACCCACACACATTAAAAACAAACACAGAAAAACAATAACAAACACAAAAAAACCACAACACAACAGAACCACACAAACCAAATACACACAACCCCCAAAAACACCAAACCAGAGAAAGAGAAAAAACACACAGGAAAAAAAAAATGGCCGCCACAACAACAGTATACCACACCTCGAAACACCACACAAACACCACGAACCCCGCAAAACACCAATGAAAAATCACACAAACACAACACACGAACAGACCACACACCACTAATAACCCACACACCACAACACAACGAATAACACACAACAACAACGAATACACACCACGAAACACAAACCCACGAACACACGAACACCACACAACCAACAACAAACACACCCACGAACACCACAAAACACATTAGGCCACACACGAAAACACACACAAACACACAGCCAGAAACCAAACCAAATACACCACAAACAACACCACACTCAAAAACAAAACACGCACAAACAAACACTCAAAAACACGCACAAACACAACCCACACCACACAAACACCAAACCACAAAACAAACACACAACAACCCAACAACAAAAAAAACACGCCACCACACACAAACACACACACTCTCAAAGACACACACACTCAAAAACACACAAACACACCTCAAACAAACACAAAAACACAGACACAAACACAAAACATAAACACACAAAAACAAAACACAGACACACAAACATACACACACCCAAACACAAACGCATAAACACACACAACAGAAAAAAATGCGCACACATACACACACACGCGAACACACACATACACACGACACACACACCACATCGAACACACACACACACACACGAACACACACACTCGGACAGTTTTTTTAACTCCAGAGGGTTACAGGTTTGACATTCCACTCTGCTAAAGTCAAAGCTAGTGAAATGGTTTTTTAAATAGTATGTATAATTTAGAAGGAGTTCAATTTATGGTGGAGCCGTAACATAGAAAATCTTATGAGAATTCACATTCTTTATGATATTAGCCAGCTAAAGTATGCGTTTCCCAAAGGATTTCATTTTTTGGAGGCAGTTACTTGAGAACTGAGAAAAACGTTCTTTTAACACACACAGCTAAAACGTTCCCCACCACAACACAAAACCACACACACCGATGAACCTGACACAACGTATAACACACACACATCAAAACACACATAACAAAACACACCACATACAAACACACACACACAAACAAACAGGAAAACACAACAAAAAAAAAAAAACCACTGACACACAAACACACACAGAAACACAAACGCATAAACACACACAAACGCAAACCCATAACACACACACAAACACAAACGCATAAACACACAAATAAAAAAAATATACGAACACACATACACACACGCGAACACACACACACACACACAACCACACACACCAAACATACTGACAAACACACACACATATTGTAAGGGAATGACATTATCGTATTTAAAAGATCGCTAATGGCAGATATTAGCAAGATATTGTGTGACAAACAAGCATGGACTTGTAATTCGGACAGTATAGAAGGTCTTTGTGTTCAGGTGTTCAGTTTTCGTTTATTGGCATGGAAGAAGGCTCGTGACGTAGCCATCCGTGATATGGCGAAGGTGGGGCCACTAAGTATGGGTTCATTGTCCTCGTTTTTGTCGCTCTCGACCATCCACACATGGTAAGGGTTGATTATTTATGTTATTGGGATTGACGGAGAAATCAGGGTGTCCTTTGTGTATATATAATTTAATTTTACTTAGAATCAGGTAAAATGAACGTAAAAATTAATTATTTTCGGGGATTTATCCCTGAAAGCAGGTAATGTGGAACTGGAAATGAAGCAAACTATAAATATGTGAAAGTGGGGTAAAAAAGGGAAGTACAATAAATTTTGTGTGTGGAATGTTGTGTATATATTTTTTGGAGTGTATAGTAATAATAATATAATAATAAAATTAATTTATTTTATTATTTTTTTTTTTTTTTTTTTTGTGATGGCAGATTTGGAGACACTGGTGAGGCAGACAGAGGCCCAAGGACTCTTAGGTGATGCTCTGTCCCATCGGGGGGAGAAAGCAACGAAAATCCCATCATGTGAGCAAACGGCAAAATATCTACAGGCAAAATAGAGGTAAAAGAGAGCGAGTTACAAAAAATCCAAGGTACGACTCACACTACATACAAACACACACCACATACAAAAAACAAAACACATACAAACACACACCCACAATACAAACACACAACCACAAACAAACACACACCACATACAAACCACACACACACAAACATAACGCATGAACCACACACATAAAAAAATATATATACTCACACACACACACACACACGAACCACACCACACACCACACAACACACACACAACACCACACACACCACAACCAACACAAACACACACAAACACAACACGAACACACACCACTCGAAAGGAACACAAAAACACAACACACAAAACCAAAAACAAACAAACAAACACACACTCAAGAAACAAACATACTATGAAACCACCCTATATTGTAAAGGATGATTTCGTATTAAAAATCGCTAAGGAGATATGACAAGAATTGTGATAAAACAAGCATGCCCTTTTATTCGACCCCCGACTCTAGTGTTCAGGTTCATTTTGTTCATTGGCAAGGAAGAAGCTCCCGAGTGCCATCCGTGTGTTGTATCCTGGTACAGCTTCCGCAGCTGCCCACAAATAACCCCGCAATAACAGTTAATTAGAGCATTTATTCTAAACACAATGCTGATACAAGATTTTAAACTTGACTTAACAGGTTCATAATTCAGAATTTTC
>NW_023638910.1:5000-7500 GCF_015228065.2 Penaeus monodon
CGAAAACGAGATACGGAAAACCGGGTTACTTGTGTATCCTTTTTTGGCTATGATGATATGTCTCTTTAGTGATACCGCTCGCTGGCCTCCTCTATGACGAAACCTTTGATTGCAATTATAAAACGAAATCGCTAGCGTAATTAGTGGCAATGGGATGGAGATTATTGCCCTAATTAAAGGCATTTTTACTTTTTTGTTGTTGTTGTTGTTATGTCTGTAATGTTATGCTTCTGTGTCTGTATGACAGGAATGGCAAAAGAGTTAGGATTTTTTTTTCTTTTTTTTTTTTTTTTTTTTTTTTTTTTTGTCTATGGACCTGGTATCTTGCTTTGAAATATTCCAAACCCAGTTTTATTTTTTCTCTGAATACCTCGATGAGAATTACATCAATGTGTATCATTTACTTTAAGGTCAATCACCATACACACATACATACAAACGCTAACACAGACATAGTCATAGACACACACTCGTGTGTGTGGTGTGTTTTGTGTTTGTATATATATATATATATATATATATATATTTTATATATTATATATATATATATATATATATATATATAGATATATAGATATATATATATATATATAAAATATATAGATATATATAGATATATTATATAGATTATATATAGATATATGATATATATATATATATATAATATATATATATATATATATATATATATATATATATATATATATATATATATATATATAATATATATATTATATATATATATATATATATATATATATATATATATATACATATATATATTATATATATATATATATATATATATATATATATATATATATATATATATATATATATATATATATATATATATATACAAACACACACACACACACACACGAGTGTGTGTCTATGACTATGTCTGTGTTAGCGTTTGTATGTATGTGTGTATGTGTGATTGACCTTAAAGTAAATGATACACATTGATGTAATTCTCATCGAGGTATTCAGAGAAAAATAAACTGGGTTTGGAATATTTCAAAGCAAGATACCAGGTCCATAGACAAAAAAAAAAAAAAGAAAAAAAAAAAAGAAAAAAAAAATCCTAACTCTTTTGCCATTCCTGTCATACAGACACAGAAGCATAACATTACAGACATAACAACAACAACAACAAAAAAGTAAAAATGCCTTTAATTAGGGCAATAATCTCCATCCCATTGCCACTAATTACGCTAGCGATTTCGTTTTATAATTGCAATCAAAGGTTTCGTCATAGAGGAGGCCAGCGAGCGGTATCACTAAAGAGACATATCATCATAGCCAAAAAAGGATACACAAGTAACCCGGTTTTCCGTATCTCGTTTTCGGTAGGAGCGTTGTCTAAGAACATTTTTGATTCGTTCTCTCTCCGGCTGGCTGCTCGGGATGGCTGTGCGTTGGCTTGCATTGATGTCTGGGGTTGCGTGTCCGTTAGTATGTCTGTTTTTTTTTTTTTTTTTTTTTTTTTTTTTTTTTTTTTTTTTTTTTTTTTTTTTTTCCGAGTCACCATCTCTATTTACCCGGCACTGACTTGGGCTGACTTTGTCCCCCAGTGGCTAGGCAGGCAATCGAGGTGAAGTTCCTTGCCTAAGGGAAACAACGCGGCGGTCGGTGACTCGAACCCTCGAACTCAGATTGCCGTCGTGACAGTCTTGAGTCCGACGCTCTAACCATTCGGCCACCGCGGCCCCATATATATATATATATATATATATATATATATATATATATATATATATATATATATATATATATATTTTTTTTTTTTTTTTTTTTTTTTTTTTTTTTTTTTTTTTTTTTTCACGAGCGTTAACATACTCTAGGTTACTTTACTGGTTCAGTTTCGCGGGGGGAAAATGACGTCCCAGTCGCCCCCTCTCGAACAAGACGATCCTGGAGCCCCTCAGGAAGGGCATTCCGACCACCAACATTATCCCCCAAATTTCGGTGAGATCTTGAACACGCCCGTCACCTTCCTGCCGAGCGCCTCCACCTCCACGCCCCGAGCTTCGTAGAACCAGGTTTATACTCCCGAAGAGGTGTCGACCTCCAAGGGGACTTGCATCTCCTCCGGCTCCAGCTTCAGCTCCTTCGCGACCTCCATCGAGCTAAAGCACAGGCAGAACGACCCGGTGTCCAGCATGCATTGCATCCGGTTGCCGTTGACGATGCCATCCGTTCTGATGAGGCGCCCTTCTTCGATGTTCTTTGGCTGCGAGTAAAGCCACAGCTGCGGCACGTCGAGGGTGAGGTCGAGGACGCTGTTCGCAGTCGTCAGGAAGTCCATGCCCAACAGAAAGTCTTCGCAGTGCGGCTTTATGAAGAGGCGGAATTCCTCCGCGATGACGACGTCGACGCCGGGTTTCCCCCTCGTCGTAGCTGAGGTGGACGCGATGCTGCCATCGAAAACCCGGGTATTCGCAGGGCTCGACGGAGTCCCTGAGGCCCCACTAGTCCACCATCTAGGAGTTGATAA
>NW_023638911.1:0-7500 GCF_015228065.2 Penaeus monodon
ATATATATAAAAATATATTATAAAATATATATAATATTATATATATATATAGGGTTGGAAAAATTTGTATAAAAGGTATAAATGTAAAATGAATTCTTGTTTTGTGAAGACATAATTCTAAATTCATATTTTTTTATGCACACACAAAACACAAAACACAAAACACACACACACACACACACACACACACGCAAAACACAAAACACACACACACACACAAACACTACCACACACACACCCACAACACACACAACACAAATATTTATAAAATTATATATTTTTATATATATAAAATAATATATATATATATATTTTATAAAAATAAAATGTAAAAATTTATACATATATATATTTTTTATAAAATTATAATATATATAATATTTTATATATAAAAAATATATTATATAATATTTGTGTGTGGGTGTGTGTGTGTGTGTGTGGTATGTGGTTTGTGTGGGGTTGTGTGTGTGTGTGCGTGGTGTTTGTGTTGTGTTGGGGTGTGTGTTTTTTTTGGTGGGGTGTGTGGCTTTAAAAAGTTTTAAATTTGGAATTAAGTCTTCAAAAATACAAGATAGTCATTCACATTTCATACCTTTTATACTTTTGTCAAACTTTATATATTTATAAAATTATATATATTATAAAATTATATATATTTTTATAATATAATATTTTATAAAAAAAAACACACACACTTACTCATTTGTGTGTGTGTGGTGTGTGGGGGTGTGGTGTGGCTGCGTCCCTTTGGTGTGTGTGTGTGTGTGTGGTGTTGTGTGTTGTGTGTGTGTGTGTGGTTTTTGTGTGGGGTTGTTGTGTGTGGTGGGGTGTGTGTGTGTGTGTGTGGGGTGTGTGTGTGGGGGGGGTGTGTGGTGTGTGTGGGTTGTGTGTGGGGGGGGTTGGGCGAGGGTGGTGGTATTTGTGTGTGTGTTGTTTTTGTGTGTGTGTGTTGGTGGTGTGTTTGTGTTTTGTGTGTGTTGTATATGTATGTAATATATATTTTATATAATATATATATAATATATTATATATATCCCATATATATTATATTACTTATATTTTAATATATATATAATAATATTTTTAATATATATATTATTTATATGGGTTTATATATATTATTATATATAATATTATAAAATTATATAAAATATATATTATATATATTTATTTGTTTTGTGTGTGGGGTGTGTGTTGTGTATACATGTAAAATATGTATGTGTATATATACATTATATATATATATATATATAATAATTTTATATATTTTATAAAACCCTTATAGTTTTATATATAAAATTATTTTATACCAATATATCCCTATAATATTAATTTTAATAATATATATTAATATATATAATTATTTTGTATATATAATAATTTATTATATATATATATATATATAAAATATTATAAAATATATGAAAATTTATATATATATATATAAATATATAATTATATTTATAAAAAAATATATATATAATATATTTTATATACATAATACATATTTATTAATGTGTGTGGGTGTGTGTTTTTTTGTATTATAAATAAAAAAATATATATATATTTTTATAAATATATTAATATAAAATATATAATTAAAAATATTATATATATTTTAAAATTTTATATATATATACATTGGGTGTTTGTTTGTGTGTGTGTAATACATGTATATAGTATGTGTATATATATACATTTAAAATATATATTTTAATTTTATATAATATATATAATATTTTTTATATAAAATATAAAATACATTATAAAACATTATTTTATATATATAATATATTTTAAAATATTTTATATATATATATATATATATATATATAAAATATATATATATATATGTATATACATACAACATATATATTGGGGGTGTGTGTGTGTGTGTGTTTGTATGTTTTAAAAAATTTTATATTTTAAAATTAACATATATAAAATATATATATTTTAATATTATATATATATATAATATATATAATATATATAAATATATTAAAATACAAATATTTGTTAATTTTCTGTGTTTAAATTTTTCAGAAAAAAATCTTTACTTTTCCCTAGAATGAAAGGGAAATTTTGAAATGGTTGTTAAGCAAGCCCCTCAAAATTGAAAAAGATGAAAAAAAAGTTTTTTTTAAAAAAAAGAAATAGACGTGGGGGGGTACGCCATACGTTTTTTCCCCAAAAAACCACTTACATAAAAAATTATAATATATATATATAGATATATATAAGAATAATATATATATATATATAATATATATATATATATATATATGTATATATATATATATTATTTTATATATATATTATAATATATATATATATAAAATATATATATTATTATATATATATTTTAATGATATATATATATGATTTATATATGATATAAATTATATATATATTTTAATATTTTTAAAATATATATATTATATAAATATTTATATTTTCTGTGTGTGTGTGTGTGTGGGTGTTTTACGGTTTTCCCGAGTTCGAGGGTTCGAGTCACCGGCCGGCGCGTTTTTTCCCCTTTTGGGAAAGGGGAAACTTCCCCCTCAAATTGCCTCCCAACCCAACTGGGTGGCCAAGCCAGCTAAAGGGTCAGTGCCGGGTAAATAGAGATGGTGACTCGATAAAAACCCCGGGGCGGAAGGAAATGGAAAAACCACCGCTCTAAAAATTGCAAAAAAAAAAAACATGGAACCCCCTGATCGAAAGGGCCCGGGCGGTGGCCGAATTTTTTTAGAGCGTTGGACTCAACACTTCAAGACGGAAAATCTGAATTCGGGGGATCGAGTCACCGCCCGCCTCGTTGCCCCCTTTGGGGCAAAAAAATTCCCCTTGATTCCCTACCTGGGCCGGGGGTTGGCCAAGCTACCCCCCAAGAAAAGAGATTGATTTTTAAAAAAAAGGGTACCCCGGCACTCCCCGGGGAAAGGAACTGGGGACCCCCCCCACGTACCCCACTCCAAGATCATCACAAAAAAAACAACAATTAAGTACCCATGCTGTGACTACGGCGGCTCGGGACAGGGAACCTACCTTTAAAAAGAATAATAATAATAATATATATATAAAATTATATAAAATTAATATATATAAAATTTTATATTATATAAAAAGTATATATATATATATATATTTAATATAATATAATATATTATAAATATATAATATGTATATATAAAAATTATATATTATATATATACATGTGGGGTGAGTTTTTGTGTGGTGTGGGGTGTGTGGTGTGGGTGTGTGTGTTGTGTGTGTGTGTGTGTGGTGCAATTATATACAATAGAATATATATACAATTTTATATTTATATATATAAAATATAATATATATATATTTTATTTTATATATAATTATATTATACAATTATATATATACAAATGAATAAAAATATATAATATATATTATATATTAAAATTATTTTAAAATTATTATATAATATAAAATATTTTGTATATACATATGGGTGTTTTTTGGGGTGGTGTGTGGGGTGTGTGTGTGTTGTGGGTGTGAGTGTGGGGGGTGTGTGTGTGTTTTTGTGGGGGTTGGGGTGGGTGTGTATCCCTTTATATATATATATATATAATTTTATTTAATTTTATATATATATATATATATTTTATATATTATATATATATATATATATAATAAAACAGTAGTTCCGTGTTTTGGTTTCAAAGACAAAGGGAGTTCACCCCATAAAAACCCAATTCAATTTCCTTGGGGCATTTAGGGGTAAAAGGGTAACCCCGAGGAAAAGTCCTTCAGGCATTCACTGAAATTTTTCGACCTCTCCTGGAAAATCCTCCCCCCCCCCCGGCACCGGGGTTCCCAAACTATAGGGCCTTTCTTTGGGGACCCATCAGCGGCTTTGGGAGGGAGCCTGTGCATGGGCAAAGCTTTGTTTGGGGTGTGTGTGTGTGTGTGTCCACACCCCCCACCAACACCCCAACAACACACCCACACACACACCCCACACACACACACACCCCACCCCACACCAAAACAAAACACAAACACATATATATATATAAAATATTATATTTTATATAATAAATATATATATATATAATATATAATAATTAGTTATATATATATATACATATATATATATATAAAATTATATATATATAAATAAAAATATATATAAATTTTATATTTTATAATAAAGTATATATATATATATTTAAAATATTATTATAATAATATGTATATATTTTTTATATATAAATTTTATATATATATATTTTATATATAGTATTATATATATATAATATATATAATAAAAATTTCAATATATACCATTTATATACCACCACCCCAATAAAATAGAGTAGTTTATAGATAGATAAACTATATTTTATATATATTTTAATATATATATATATATATAAAATAATTTTATAAAATATATTTTATGTAGGTATGATGTCTTTTAAAATAGGAAATTATATTATATATAAAATATATATATAATATATATTTTAAAATATATATATATATTTTATATTTTTATATAATGTTATATAAAATATAATATAAAATATATATATTTTTAATAAAAAATTATATATAATATATCCCGTATGTGTGTGGGTGTGTTTGTTTTTCCCGTTTGCGTGTGCGTTTTTGGGGTCGTGCGGGGTGTGGGGTTGTGTGTGTGGTGTGTGTGTGTGTGTGTGTGTTTTGTGTGGTGGGGGGTGTGTGTGTGTGTGTGGGGTGTGTGTGTGGTTTTGGGGTGTGTGTGTGTGTGCGCGCGTGTGTGTATTTGTGTATGTATATTATTTATATATATATATTTAAAAATATATATATATATATATATAATAAATATATAGGGAGGGTATGTATTTCCCTATTATATGTAGTATATATGCACACATACGCATACACAAAAAACACACACCCCCACACACACACACCACACCCACACCCCACACCCCCAACACATATATACTACCTATCTATCAATATATATACAAAACCAATATATATAATATAATATATTTATATATTATAATATTTATTTTATTTGTATAATATATTTTATATATATATATTTTTTAAAAAATTATATAAAATATAAAATATATATAAATATAATAATATATATAAAATTTTAATTATATAGGGTTATATATAACGAGTATATTTATATTAATATATAATAAAATAAAATATAATATATATTATATATATAATTATTTTGGGTTGTAGGGGTTATGTATGTTAAAATATGTTATATATATAAAATATAAAATATATTTATCTATATATATAATATATAAAATTATATATCATTTTATGTTATGTATATATTTGAATCCCAACAATAAAATTTAATTTTACAAAAACATATTTTTACAAAATTTTAAAAAATTTAATAATATAAAATATATATATATATATATTATTATAATTATTTTATAAAATATTAGTTTGGCTGTATAGATCCCACACACACACACACACCACCCCCACAAACACACACACACACACACACACACACACACACACACACACACACACACACACACATACCCACAACACACACACACACGCACACAAACACACACAAATTATAATAAAATATATATATAATATATATATATAATATATATATTTTATATATATATATTTTATATAAAAATATATATATTTTTATATTATATTTTATATATATTATATAAAATATATATATATACCCGATTAATTTTTATGAATTTTTATGTATTATTAATTTTTTTCCTATATGTATATGTATATATTTGATATGCACACATATAGTTATACAAAATCTTTACACACCACACACCCCCCACACGCACCCCGCACACCCCCACACACACACACCACAACACCACACACCACACAAAACACACACCCCACACACACACACACACCCACACACACACACACCCACACACACACACACAATTTTATATTTTATTTTATATATATATATTATATATATTTTTATAATATATCCCATTATATTTTAAAATATATATAAAATATTAATATTTTAATAAAATTTTAAAATATTTTTTTTTTTTTCTATATGTATACACCCCCCCGCACCACACAGCACCACACACACACACACACACACACACACACCCACACACACACACACCCAAACACGCCACACACACACACACACAAACAACACACCCCACAACCACACACACACATATATATTATATATAATATATATATTTTATATATAAAATATATATTATATATATTTTTTTTTTTTTTTTTTTTTTTTTTTTTTTTTTTAAAAAATTGTTTTGTTTTGGGCAACGGAAATTGGGATTTCGAGGGTTCGAGTCCCCGGCCCCGGCGCGTTTTCCCTTGGGAAATTTAAATTTTCCCCTCGATTGCCCCCCCAGCTAGGGGTGGCCAAGCCAGCCCAAGCAGTGCGGGTCCCCCCCCCCGGGAAAAAATAGAGAGAATGTTTAAACCTAAAAAAGGTAAACCCCGGGCACTTTTCCGGGGAAAAGGGAAAAGGGGGGAAACCCTCCCCGTATTTCACCCCAAGAGCATACAAATGAAAATACAATTAGTATAAATGCTGTGCCCACGGCGGCTCAGACATGAACCTAGTTAAAAGAAGAAGATGCATACATATATGCTATATATATAATATATATATATATATTATATATATAATATATATATAATATATATATTATAAATATAAAATATATAATATATAAATAGGGTTAAAATTATATTTATTAAATATATATTTTAATATATAAATATATTAAAATTTTAAAATATATAAAATATATATATGTATGGGGGTGTGTGTGTGGTGTGTGTGTGTGTGTGTGTGTGTGTGTGTGGGGGTATGTGTGTGCGTGTGGGGTGTGTGGGGTGTGGGTGTATGTGTGTGGGGCGTGGGGGTGCGTGTGTGGGGTTGTTGGTTGTGTTTGTGTGTGTGTTGTGTGCGTCCCGTGTGTGTGTGGGGTTTGGGGGGTGGTTCTGGGGGTTGTTTGTGTGTGTGTGTGTGTGTTTTGTGTGTGTGTGCGTGTGTGTGTGCGTGTGTGTGTGTTGTGTGTGTGTGCGTGTGTTTTGGGGGGGTTGGTGGTGTGTGTGGTTTTTTGGGGTGTGTGGGGGTGGGTGTGTGGGTGTTTGGTGTCCTGTGATACTTTAACCCTTTCCCAAAGAGCCTAGACTACCTGACGGGGTCCAAAAATATCAAAGCACACCCCCAAAAGGAAACAGTTGATTCGACTTTTCCCACGGGCGTCGCTCCCGCCGTCAAAGCCCCCCAGGGAAGGGCCCCCCGCAGTGCCGGAGGATACCGCCCACGACGAAGCTCCCTTTCCCCCCCCGAACGCGCGCCTGGCGGCCATTCTTGTCGCCCCTTTAAAGGTTTCCAAAAAAACCCCCTTTGCTGTTTTAAAAACTTTTCTATGTTGTTTTAGAAAATTTAGTGGGGTATATATATTAACAAATGTATATTTT
>NW_023638912.1:0-12547 GCF_015228065.2 Penaeus monodon
TATAATACATATAATATATATATATTAAAACTATATAATATTTATAGTACTATATATATATTATTATTATTATATATTATTTATATTATATATATATATTATATATTATTTATTATCTATTATCTCTCTATATTATATATATATTCTATATTATTTTTTAAAATCTATATATATTATCTTATATGTCTTATATTTATCTCTTTATCTTTTTTTTTTATTTTTTCCTTTTTATATCTCTATTCTATTATATATCTTCTTTCTCTATCTTTGTCTTATTCTTCTTCTTATATATTTATTATCTTTTCTTATCTATTCTCTTTATCTTTATCTACCTATCTCTATCTTATTCATCTATTCTATCTATCTTCTTTTCTATCTATTTTCTTTTATTATCTACTTATCTCTTATTCTATCTATTTTTATTGCCTTCTGTGCATATTCAATATTATGCCCTTTCTCTTCTGTATTTTTTGTTTGTGCTTATTCCCTATTTGCCAATACTATTGCCTTTTTTATTCTTTATTTTTTATTTATTTTTTCCCCATATCTCTTATTTTATATTTCTATTGTTATCTTTTATTTATTATCTTTTTTTTTTCTCTATTTTTTCTATTCTTTCCATCTTTGCCCTCATTTTGCCTTTTTTATTTTATATTATTTTTTTTATTATTTTTATTTTTTATTCTTCTTCTTGTTTTCTTTTTCTTTTTATATTATTTTTATTTCTTCTTTCTTTTCTATTCTTTCCCCCTGCTATTCTAATTTCTTTTTTTCTATTTCTATCTTTTCTCTTTATCTATATCTATTCATCTCTCTGCCTATTCTCTTCTCTATCTCTTATCTTTCTATCTCTCTTACTTCTTCTTCTACCTATTCTTTTTTTATTTTATCCCCTTGTATTTGTTGTTTTTTTTGTCATCAACATATTTATAAATATGTTTATTAAATATATACATATTTATTTATGTATTTGCCTTTATCCCCCCTTTTTTTATATTATATATATATTTATAGTTATTATTATATATATCTATCTTATATATATGTGTGGGGTGTGTATATATACATATTAAATATACATATATATATATGTATATATATTACACATATGTATATATGTATGTTTTTATATATGTACATACATACATATTTATATATATGTATATAAATAAATATATACATATATATATATATATATATATATATATTATATATATAATATATATATTATATACTATTGTGTGTGTGTGTGTGTGTGTGTGTGTGTGTGTGATATATCTATATCTATATCATATTATATATCATATATTATATATCTATATCTATCTTATCTATATATATCATCTCTATGTATCTTCTATATATATTATCTCTTTTATTATTATATATATCTATCATATATCTATATATATCATATGCATTATATACATACTATATATATATGTGTGTGTATATATCGTATATATATGCATATATATAAATATGTATGTATGTGCATATATAAATATATACCATATATACATGTGTGTGTACTGTGTGTGTGTGTGTGTGTATGTATATTTCTATATATATATATATATATATATCTATATATATATATCTATATATCTATTATATAATATATATATATCTCTATATATATATATAAGTATATGTATATGCATATATATGAACCGTATTCATATTGATAAATGTAGAAAAGGTATGAATGAGAATGAATATCTTCACAATACAAGAGATGTATTTGACCGATTGTGTCTTCGTCAGAAATATGTATTTCTGACGAAGACACAATCGAAACCGGTCAAATACATCTCTTGTATTGTGAAGATATTCATTCTCATTCATACCTTTTCTATATATATATATATATATATATATAATATATATATATATTATATATATATTCATATATAAATGTATATATACACATAAATATATAATGTATATGTGCATATATGTACATATATATAGATATATATGTATGTATATATATGTATATACATATATATATGCATATATATATATAAATATACATACATACCATATATTACTATTATATCTATCTTATATATATCTTCTATATTATATATCTATATTATCCATATATATATATATATATATATCTATTATTACTATATATATATATATATATATATATATATATATATATGCATTTATAGGTACCAGAAACCAGATCCTAAATCTGAAATTGATCATAGAGAAAAACAGAAAACATCAGAAAGACCTATACCTGCGTTTCATCAATTACTCGAAAGCTTTTGATACTGTTGATCACGATATCCTCTGGAATAACATGAACGATATGAAATTTCCAAAACACATCATCCAACTAATAAAACCATGTATCCCAAACCAAAAAGCGCTGTAAGCCACTTTATTTTTAACAAAAGGGTTTTCGAATAAAACCAAAGGAGTACACAAGGTTGCTTTCTGTCTCCGCACATTTTTAAAATATTTCTAAAGCAATTATGAGGGTGCTCTAAAAATTTTAAAGGAAACTTAATTTGGGGATAAAAAATACAAATCTAAGATACCCGATGAATAGTTTTAATTGCCAGCATATCACTGAACAAAAAAACTACTAGAAAAGTTAGGAACAGCAAAAAGGTGGTTTATTTTTTAATCCCAAAAAAACTAAGACCATGAGTTAAAAGGTAATCGGCAAGAACGATTATGAACATGTTACAATCAATGGGTATTTGGTGGAAAAGGGAAAAGAGTTCACTTATCTTGGACGTTTTAACTAATACATATGATGATTCCCCGGGAAAAAAAGAAAAATTGTTTTGCCAAAAACCCCACTTCCCTCAATAACATCTGGGGGACCGAAGTATTCCCTTACGGAAAAAGTGAGGTTATTAAACTCTTATTTTTTCCAATTGCGTCATATGGTTCTAGTGGGGGGTGGCTGAAGAAGATAGACAAGAAAAAGGTCAATTTTTTTTGAACTGGGTGTTACAGACGAGTACGCATTTTAAACTGGACAAAAAAAGAAACAAATGTGAAGTGCTGGAAAAATAAACTGAAAGACCGGCTGTTGGACATCTTGAAAAAAAGGGGAAATTTAAAAGTTTATTGGTCATGTGATGAGAATAAAAATATTGAAAAAACTTGCTAACAGGGATGATGTAGGAAACAGAGGAAGAGGCAACCGAAACAAGACTGAGCGAAAACATCAAAGAATTTGCGGGCTGACGAGGGTACAGTGGAAAGAAAAGAAAGATCGAATTGAGTGGGGGAGGATGGTAAAGGTCCCGGGCTGCTAAAACGAGCATACCGTTATTGATGATATGTATGCAAAATTATAAAAATATACATATATATGTAAATATATGCATATTTATACATTAATGTTTTTATACACATAAATATGTTATATTACGTATATAAAAATATAAAATATATATATATATATATATATAATATATATATTATATATATATATATATATATATTTAAAAAGGGTTTTTTCGTAATTCATTGGTAATTGATATGGGTTTTGGGTTTTATAAAAAGCATGAATAAAATTGTTAAATATTATAGTGTATATTTCTTAAAATAAATTGTTTATACCCCTCTCCCTAAACTGTAAAGCGCTGTGAGGGGTATACCCTCACCTGTCCCCTGAAAAGTAGATGGTCGGTCATTTTCCCATGACCCTGCTTACGTTAGCAGTCCTTGGACCTACTTTTGAGTTCTCTTTTTTTGCTATTTTTATATTTTTTTTTTTTATTATTGTGTTGTGATATTTGCTTTAAATTTCCCATTTTTATTTGCAGCCTTTTTTGTTGTGCTGTGATCCCTGGGGACCTAAAACCAAAATTGCGTGTTTATGCATTTGCCCTTCGTAATCAAGCGTACTTCAAGTGCTTAGCCATCCATGTGATTGTTTTTTAACCAAACCAATATTCTTTTGTTTATGTAGGTAAAGGGTTGTTGAAATAATTTTTAGAATAGAATTAAATCAAAACGTTATCCATCTCCCCCAAAATTAAACACTCATAAGACATCCAAATTATTTAGACCAATTAAAAAGAAAACCCCTACATAATATATATAATATATATATATATTATAATATATTATATATAATAAATATATATTATATTATATATATGCATTATATACATATTATATATTTATTTATAATATATTATATATTATTATATATATATATATATATGTCATATGCTATAACCACACACTATATATATACATATAATACAATATATGTTATAATATATTATATATAATATATATTATATATATATATATAATTATATATATAATATTATATATATAATAGTGGTGGTTGCGTGTGTGTGTGTGTGTGTTGTGTTGTGTGTGTGTGTGTGTTGTGGTGTTTTTGGGGCGTGTTGTGTGTGCGTGTGTTGTGGTGGTTGTGCGTGTGTGTATGTGTGTTTGGGGGTGTGGCGTGTGTTGTGTCTGTTGTGGTGTGTGTGTTGTGTGGGGTGTGTGTGTGGGGTTGTGTGCGTGTGTGTGTGATACGTTTTGTTATTAAATATTATTATATAATATTTAATTATTTATATATATAATATATATATTATATAGCTTTTAAGTATATATAAATTATAATATAATTTAATATATTTATATATTATTTATATAATTTTGTGTGTGTGTGTGTTGTGGGTGTGTGTGTGTGGGTTGGTGTGTGTGTGTTATTATATTATATATATATATATTTTATATTTATATATTATATTATATTTTTTATATTTAAATTATCATATTTTATATAATTTATATATATTAAAATATATATATACAATTAAATATATATATTATATTATTTTATATTAAAATTATTTATATATAATATTTTTATCCCCATTTCAATTATTTTATTATATTATATATTATATATTATAAATATATAATATATATTATATATCTGTGTGGTGTATTAAAGTATATTTAAACACACACATCCTAAGGGGGGCGCTCCTCACCAAACCCCCGGGGACCAAAAGGGTGCTCCTTCCTTCGCGCCTCCCCGATCTACCTGAGCCGATTTACGCAATACCTTCCCGGTGACCTACATCTCCCCCTTTGCCGCCCCGCAAGTCACCTCTTGTCACCCCGAAAAACCCTCAAGGGCCGTGATAAAAAAGGGCAACTTTTCCCTTTCACTCACCTGGAAGTGGTGCGCCGCGCCAAGGGCCACTTTCATTATCCGCTTAAATCTATTCTCGTATCGCTCACACACAACGCAACACGCACACACACACAAACACACACACACACAAACACCCACACAACACAACACCACACAACACACACACCACACACACCCCCACCACACACACACATATATATTATATATATATATATATATATATATAATATTATTAATATATTATAATATATATATTATATATATTATGTTATAATATATATATGTATATATATGTTTTATATATATATATATATATATTATATTTATATATATATATATATATAAATTAATTTTTATATATGTGTGTGTGTGTGTGTGGGGGTGTGGTGTTGGGGGGTGTGTGTGGGTATTTTTATTATGTGTAGGTGTATGATATTATGTTTATATGTAATATTGTATAAAATATATTATATATATATATTTATATATATTATTAAAAATATATATGTATATATGTGGTTTTTGTGTGTGTGTATATATAATATTATATATATATAATATATTATATTTTATATATATATATATTATATAATATATATATATAAGATAGATAGATAGATAGATGATAGATAGATAATAGAAGATAGATAGATGAATAGATAGATGAAGATAGAAAAGATGATAGATGATAGATTAGTATATATTTGGGGTGGGAAAGAAAGAAATATGTTTTGGGGTTTGTAATTATTTCCCCATGCACGCAGTTTGTAATGACCGTAAACGCACACCACACACACACACCACACCCACACACAACACAATTATATATATATTATTATATAATTTTTATAAAATATAAAATATATATATATTATATATTTATATATATAATAAACATATATAGAATAATATAATATTTATATATATATATATATATTAATATATATATAAAATTTAAAATTTTATATAAATTTAACATAAATATATATATTATATATATAATATATAAATATATATATATATATATACTGGTGTGTGTGTGTTTTTGTGTAGTGTTGCGGTGTGTCCCTGTGTTGTGTGTGTGTGTGTGTGTGTGTGTGTGTGATAAAAAATAATATGTGTGGATTATGCATATTAGTGGTGTGTATAGATATAGAATTTTTGTATAATAAAAATATGTAGTAGTATATAATAAAACCCACACACACCACACACACCACACACCACACACAACACACACACACACACACACACACACAACACACAACACACACACACACATATATTATAATATTTTATATATATATATAAAATTTTAAATTTATAATATATAATATAATATATGTATATAACATATTTTTAAAAAATTAATATATAAACATATATATGAGAGAGAGGGAGATAGTATTCATAAGATGATAGATAAATATGTACATACAATTTATCGATAGGATCTCTTTAGCGATGTTGTAGTTTTAATACATTTATACACACAACACACACACCAAAAACAAACCACACACACTCACACACACCACACCACACACACACACACCACACACACACACACACACACACACACCACACACACCACACACACTATTATATATTATAATTATATATATATATAATATATAATTATAAAATTTATATGTATTTGTATGTATATAATAATAAGAATGATCAAAAATGAAAGCAATCAAAACAATTTGAAGAGCAGCTGCAAAATTTGAAAGCCGACCTTAACTGTCCCCTTTTTGACCCCGATTCCCATGATGATGCTCCTTTCTGACAACAAATATATATATAATTATAATAATATATATATTATATATATAATATATATAATTATAATATATTTAATATAATACATATGTAAATATAAATATATAAAATTATATAATATATATATATTAATATATAATATATATAAATAATATAATATACGTAATGTCTATATGTTATATATGCCTATGTATATAGGTATTATATAAATAATAATTAAAATATATAATTTTAAAATTTTATATATATATTATATAATATATATTATATAATATATTATATAAAATTATATATATGTGTGGTGTGTGTTGTGTGTGGTGTGGTGGTGTGTTGGTGTGTGTGTGTATATATATATATATATAATATATATATATAATATAATATATATATTTTATGTGTGTGGGGTGTTGTGTGTGTGGGTGTGTGTGTTGTTGTGTGTGGGGTGTGTGTGTGGTGTGTGTGTGTGGGTGTCTTACGTATTTTCGTGTAGTAAGATGTCTGTATTCATGTTGTATTGGCACTCACACAAAATCCTCTTCCTTTCCAAAAATAACGCATCGTTTCCTGCCGCAAAAAGGGCAAAACCTTTTTAAGCTTTTCAAAGCCTTCGGTGGAGAGGAACGGGGCCTCCTTCAGCGAAAATTGTTTCCTTTTGGACCCCTTTTGCGATGTCTTCGCCCAGAAGTAAGGGGTTGAGGTAATAGGAAAAAAAAACGTTTTAACCTAATTTTCTCTTTTCCCTCCGGTCGTTTTGGGGGGAAACTTAGCATCGGATGGGACACATTGCGGGTGAATTTTTCGGCGAGGTTAAATTGAAAGGGCGTTGATTCACGCATAGTATTTAGAGTATAGGGTTTTTACGTGTAAATAATAACCGTAGATAATGAACTAATAATTACAAACTCACAAGCATATTTCTTCTTTCCAAACTCGCACTTACAGTATACAGTGTGTGCGTGCTGCGTGCGCTGTGTGGTGTGGTGTGGTGGTGGGTGGTGTGGTGTTGGGGTGTGTGTGTGTATTGTGTGTTGTGCGTTTTTAGTGTGTCCCACACACAAAACAAAAACCCTATATCAAAATATTTTTATATATGTGTAATTTATAATATAATATAAAAAAAATTTAATATATAAATTTAAAATTTAAAATTTATTATATATATATATTACCCCAGCAGTGCCTCATTAACCCCCCCCCCCCCCAAGACTTCATCGCGGCGGCGAGGCAGCCCCGCCGGCGAGACTAAGGGCGAACAAACCCTGAGTTTCTGACGTGTTCTTAGATGGCCAATTTTTCCCCAAACGCCGCCTCTTTTTCCAAAACTTTGCACAAAAACATAACTTTTGTTTAAAGATTTTTCTTTCCCTTTCCTTACGCATTTGCCATTTTACCATCGGGGGGAAAACCAAGGTTTCGCGATGCCTCGCCTTTTCTCAACGGAACCGGTTTCATCCCCACCTAAATCCAGCGGGAAGGGGGTTCCATTAGCGCTATTGCCTTAGCTATTTTTATGGGGGGGTAGGAGCGCTCCGAACCCCTGCTCGGCGACGGGTTTTTTTTTTTTTCTGTTTTTTTTCGCTCTTTTTTTCTGTTCTTCTCTTTTTACGGTGTTTGTGTTTATCATTACATTGGGATTGCTGTATCATGTTTTTAATTTTATTATTATAATTAAGTCAATAATGAAACACTGTGGATCGAAGGCTTGCCGAACACATTTTTTTTTCTTTTGTTCTGTTCTGCATCATATAATTTTAGTGTGGGATGCTTTGCATAATCATTTTCACTATTTCAGAATCTCATTATGATCATTCAAATTATAAATAATTATACGTTAAAAACAAAAAAAGAAAATACAGTGCATTCACAACCCTTTCCTTGTAATATGTGTTATTTATACCTTATTTATTTTCTTTTTTCATTTTTTATTGTTTTTATTTTTTTTATTTGTTTTTTAACGTCTTTTTCATAATTTGAGGATGAGAAATTGCGAATTGAAATTGTGAAAAGTTTATGCAAAGAAAATAAAAATCTACATATTTTTTTAGTATAAACTTCCGTTTTTGCTTAGTGACATAGTTACTCTACGCTCTCGAGGAATATTATGCAAAAAAAAATTTTACATTACAGTTTTTTTTTAGTGATTAGAGTATATCCAATTCTAAAACGAGTTTCCCAGCATGTACATTTTCTTTCTTTTTTAAAAATTTTTCCATCATGTTGCCTATTTTTAAATGATTCATTTTTTATTTTTGGACTGTGTGATATGTTTTAGGTCCCATTCTTATTATTATCACCCAAAATTTTTTGTAATAATTTATTGAATAATTTGTTGTATATTTAATTTTTAATAAAAAAGTTTTCATTGTTCTTAGTTTATTTTCAAAATTGTTATTTTCATTTTTATTATTTTTATAATTTTGATCATTATCATATTATTTAACATTTTTTTTACATCACACCCAAAATAATTTTTATTACCATTTTTTATTATTATTTTTATATTATTTTTATTATTATTATTATTATTATTTTATATTTTTGTTATTATATTATTTTATTACTTTTTATTATTATTTTATTATTTTATTATTATTATTTATTACTATTATATTATCTTTTTATTTTTATCATTTTTATTTTATCATTTTAATATTTTTATTACTTTTTATATCATATTTTTCCCTTTCCATTTCGATGAGATGGATGATGGGGAGATTGTCATTATTATTATTATTTTTATTATAGTTTTTTTTTAGTAGTAGAATATAATGTGTACATATTTCTGTTATTACTATTATATTATTTATTTATTTATTTATTATTTTTATTTTCATTTTATTATTATTATTATTATTATTATTTTTTTTTTTGTTTTTGTTGCTATTGTCTATTTTTTTATAATTATAAATATTTATATTTTCATTCATTATTTCTATTACTTTTGTATTAGTATTGGATTAGTATCATTGTTATCATATCTTCATCACTCATCATCATCGTCGTCGTCGTCATATACACCCAAAACATCACATCATTATCTCATCATCATTTTTTTCTATGTTGTGTATAGTTTCTCGATATAAATTTGAGAATTATTATTTTATATATATATAATTATATATATATATATTAATATATAAAATATATATATAATAATATTTATATTATATAAATATATTATATATAATATTAATATATATATATATATACCGCACTGAACTGATCCTTGTAAACATATGTAGAAAAGGTTTGACTGAGAAAGAATATGAGATGTATCTGACGGTTTCGATTTTTTGACGCAAATATAAACGAAAAAACCCGGGCAATTTTCAACTTTTTGTTGTGAAGAAATTTTTTTCCAGTCTTACCTTTTCTACATAAACATAACAATATATATTACATATATATTATTATAAAATATATATATATATATAATAATTATTAATATATATATATATGATATATAATATTTTTGTGGTGGTGTGTGTTTTGTGTGGTGTGTGTGTGTGTGATGTGTGTGTGTGTGGAGGGTGTGTGTGGGCGGTGTGTGGTTGTGTGTGTGCCGCATATATTATACAATATATTATATAATATAAATATAATTATATTATATATATATATATATATAATATATATAATATATATAGTGTGTGTGTGTGTGTGTTGTGGTGTGTGTTTGTGTTGTGGATAATATATGTTATGCATGTATGTATATATAATTATATAATTAAATTTTTTATATTTTATATATATATTTAAAATAATATAATTTTATATATTTGTGTGGTGTGTGGTGGTTTTGGGGTGTGTGGTGTGCAGGGGGTGTGGTGGTGTGGGTGTGTGTGTGTGTGGGTTGTGTGTGTGTGGTATGTGGTGTGGAGTGTGTGTGTGTCTGTGTGTGCTGTGTGTGTGTGTGGGTGTGGGTGTGTGTGGTGTGTGTGTGGTGTGTGTGTTGTGTGCGTGTGTGGTGTGGGCCGCATTAATATATATATATATATTATATATAATATATATATATAAATAATATATATATATATATACTTTATTATATGTAATAATAATTATATAATATTTTATATTATATTATTATATAATTATATTATATATATAATTATTATATTATATAATATAATATAAAATATAAATATATATATTTAATATAAAATAAATATATAAAATTTTTTAATATAATATATATATATATTTGTAGTGGTGTGTGTGTGTGTTGGTGTGTTGAGTCCAGTTTTCGCCATGTCATTGCGGCGTAATTTACCACACACACACCACCCCCACACACAACACCCACACCCCACCCCCACCCAAAAAAAAACCCCCCCCACCCCCACCCAAACCCCCCAAATTTTATATTATTTTAAAATATTATATTATATATATATATAAATATATATATATATATATATATATATAAATAATATAATTATATATTATATATATATATTAATATAAATATATATATAATATATATAATATATTATATGATATATAAAAATATATAAAATTATATATATTATATATATATATATATATTAATTAAATAAAAATATATAATATATATATATATATTAAAATAAAATATATATAAAATAATAATTATTTAATATATATAATAAAAATTTTAAAATATATATATTTTTATATATAAAAATATATATAAAAATATAAAAATATATTTTATATATATATATTTTTTATATTTTTTTGTGTGTGTGTGTGGTGTGGTGTGTGGTGTTGTGTTGTGGTGTGTTGTGTGTGTGGGGTGTGTGGTGTGGTGGTGGTGTGTGTGGGTTTTGGGAAATACTGCCGCAATGATCATGGCTGAAGAAGGACTCACACACACCATACCACACACCACAAACAAAATAAAATAAATATATTAATAATATAATAAATTTATATATAATTTTAATATATATTTTATATAATAATAATATATTAAAAATAATTAAAATATAAATAAATAATAATAAGAAAAATGTAATTTTTAAGTATATTATATATTTATACTTATTATATATATATATATAATATATAAAATTATATATATAATTTTAAATTATATATATTATATAATATATATATTTTATTAATTATATATATAAAATATATATATATATATATATAGGGACACACACACAACACGACCACACACACAACACAGCACACACAGCACACACACACTGCACACACACCATACACACACACCACAACAACACACAACACCCACACACACACCCACAACACACACACACAACACACACACACACACCCACACACACACACACACACAAAAATAATAATTTAAATATATGATATATATAATATAAAAATATTTATATATTAAAATATAATATATTAACATACATGATTACATTATATATACAAACACACACACACACACACACACACACCCCACACCACACAATTTTATAATAATATATTATATTAATATAATATATAATAATATATAATTTATATATATATATATATTTATTAATATATTGCGGAACACACACAAAAAACACACACACGCACTCACACACACACACTCACACACACACACAATGCACCCCACCA
>NW_023638913.1:5000-10000 GCF_015228065.2 Penaeus monodon
TAATTGCAGTAGTAGTAATCAGGGCTGTGGATTCGGTACTCAAAACACCCGACTCCGTCTCCTTGATTTCTTGTGTCTCCGACTCCGACTCCGATCCCTAGCTATAATAATAATAATAATAATAATAATAATAATAATAATAATAATAATAATAATAATAATAATAAAATCGATTTCATTATAACTACAGGCTACCTTTTAGCCTCGTGTCTTAAAAGGTTTTACTCAAATGGTTACAGCTATGCTATGTGGCCTTTTTATTGTATAATCTCGAAAAAAAAATTCTTTATGCTTTAAAAAATACATATAGAACTATGACAAAATGAAAATTATATGATTTCTCCTCTTGGGTGAAAATAAAGTAAGCAGTATTCTTAAAAAGTGGGTTTTTTGCGATTTATGTTGAGGTCAGAGTCGTGACATTTTTACCAATTCCGACTCCGACTCCAGCAACAACACCAAATTCCTTCCGACTTCGACCCCGACTCCACAGCCCTGCTAGTAAAACTAATAATAATTATGGCAGCAACACGGATGATGATGATAATTATAAGAATTAAGATATTGATGATGAAAATAATGGTAAATGCAATAGCAGTAAGTTATTGTTAAATATGTTATATTGATAATATTAAAAATAATATTTATAATAAACAAAAACAACAACAAAAAACAATTACTATAGTTTTTTTTTTAACGGTAGGTTCATGTTTGAGCCGCCGTGGTCACAGCATGATACTTAATATGTAGTTTTCATGTTGTGATGCTCTTGGAGTGAGTACGTGGTAGGGTCCCCAGTTCCTTTCCACGGAGAGTGCCGGTGTTACATTTTAGGTAATCATTCTCTCTATTTTATCCGGGTTTGTGACCAGCAACTGACTTGGGCTGGCTTGGCCACCCAGTGGCTAGGTAGCAATCGAGATGAAATTCCTTGCCCAAGTTAACAAGGAAACCGATCACCGGCCGGCGCGGCCGGTGACTCGAACCCTCGAACTCAGATTGCCGTCGTGCCAGTCTTGAGTCCAATGCTCTAACTACTCGGCCACCGCGGCCTTATTACAATAGTAGTCATGATAATAATGATAACATTAACAATAATAATAATTGTTAATTTTATTATTATTATTATTATTATTATTATTATTATTATTATTATTATTATGTTATTATTATTATTATTATTATTATATCATCATTATCATCATTATTATCATTATCATTATTATCATGATCATAATAAGGACAAATGTAATAATAATAATAATGATAATGCTAAAAATAATGACTGATAACAGTGGTAATAATAATAATAATGATGATAATGATAGGAAGAAAAACATATAATAGTAGTTGTAGCAATAGTGATAGTAATGACGATAATAATTATAATAATAATGATGGTGGTGATAATGATATTAAGGCTTATTTTCGATGACAAATAATCTGTCTTACGACACTAGAAACTGTCGCTAATTTCATTCGCGACAATTTCCACGGTCCGGTCGCGAGAGCATCGCTGCCAGTGTTTCCAAGCTGTGCCAAAGGCTCGACTCCACCCGATTCCTAAGAATCGTGATTAAGTTGACGAATCTCATTTTATTTTTTAATTAAAGAGCAGGATATACACGTTTTCTTCGTTATCAACATCTTAAAATTACAAATAAAACTATTTAAAATTACCGAAATCAGTTGAAAATGCGCGGGCCCTAAGCACCCTCCCATCATACTTTTTCTTTCGTCTATCGACATCGGTTTCAAATGTTACACTCTTTTAAATATTTTGAATGTGTCACTTTTTTAATCTATATTAATTACTTTTAAAAGGGGATGCCTTCATATTCAGTTGTACGTACACAAGAAGTAGACTGATTATGTAGAACATAAAAATTTTTTTTCTGTAATATTTTGACCTTTCAAACACATTCTGTAAGCAAAACTGACTGTCTGAGATACTCCCTTATCTCATTCGTCTTGAAACACTTTTGGAGTCTTGAATATGTCCAAGGCCAAAGCATAAATGATATAATAAAAATAATGCCTATTTTTACCTGTGCGGCGGGATGAGGGGTTACCTCCGCTATTACGGCAATTGAAGCGACTGGGAGTTGAGGTGGTTGCCCTCTCAGAGGTGAGAAGCCCTGGTAGCGGCACGACGTATGGTGGGTACACCTACTACATGTCGGGCAGCAGCGATGGTCACCACCTCCAGGGGTAGCCATAGCCATCTCCCTCGGTAGTTGAGGTACGTACACTTTTTAAATGAGCGTATTATGGCATTGAGGACTGAAGCATGCATTTGGCTTCATTTCTCTTTTTGCTTTATACGCTCCTACCGATGTATGTAAACTTGATGTGAAAGAGGCGTCTATCCCAAAAAACTCCCCATCTGTGGCAGATAATTGCCCCCGGCGAGATATTCGCACTGTTCAATGGGGTTTATCCGGCTGTGACCGAGCTGCTATGAGATGTCTGTAGACCCACATGGCTTGGGAGCTGACCCCAGCAGCGAGAATAGCCTCCTTCTCCGGGACTTTGCTAGGTCCCAGAAAATGAGGATCTCTGGCTCCTGGTACCAGCACTCCAACCGGAAATCATTGGACATGGTACAGTGATACAGGTACAGGGGCCCAAAGGGGAGATCAAACCACATTCTTGTTAGCACGCAATGGAGGATCCCCCTGGGAACAGCAGGGTTTACCTGAGTGCCAAGTTTCTGTGGCACTGACCATAGGCTGATTGTGGTTACCCTGCAGGTCCATTTCAAAACTCCTTGTCCCTCTAGTGGCCACCCTAAGGTGTTTCACCAGACAGACTAAGGAGGAGGAGTGTGCCCGTGGGTTCACCATGGCAGTCTCTGACCGATTCACAGATCTCGACAACTTGATGGACACAGTTACTCTGTGGGAGTTCTTCATGTGCATAATACTCGAAACAGCCAGGAGTCCATTGGTGTACGCCCGAGGGCAAGGCAGAATTCCATCTCCCTGGAGACATTAGAGGCTACTGAAGCGGGTCGCATGGTTTGGGCTGAATGGTAATCAAGTCCTGTACACTCCATGGTGCGTAGGGCTCAGACACTGCTGAGAAGGGACAAGGAACAATTCATCAGGAATCTTGCTGAGGAGGTTGAAGGCTATTTTTTTGGTAAATGCCCCCCGCCCTGCCCTACCAAGCCCTAAGAAAACGAACTCTAAGCCCTCCTCACAGATGACTGCAGTCAGATCAGTGGATGGATGGATCATCTCAGATCATGTTAGGGTCCGTGGGCCGTTGGGCTGAGTATTTTGAGCAGTTGTACCAGGTAGACCCTCCAACAGTTAGCTTGGATGCAAGCGATGTCCACAATACCTGTGCCAGACCCACCCATCAGCGAGGAACCCCCTACCCTAACAAAAGGTTAGGATGGCGATCTCCAAGCTGAAAGTGGAAAGCTGCAGGCATATGGTTGAGCTGCTAAAGGTTGGGCGTGAACCTATGGCTTGGGGCCTGCATACATTCCCGGGTGCTATCTGGCAGTCTAGTATCATTCCACTCGACCTGCTGAGGGGCATGGTCATCTCTCTCTGGAAGGAAAAGGGATTGTTGGGATTGTAGCAACTACTGTGGTATTACACTGCTAAACATACAGGGAAAGTTCTCACCCCCATTCTTCTGAACGGATATGCAACTACCCACTGAGACATCAGAGGGCGGAGCAGTTTTGGGTTTACTCCTGGCAAGTCCACAATAGACCGAATACTAGCCCCTTTGAGTAATTGTGGAACGCCGTCGTGAGTTTGGTCATGGGTTTTTTTTGCAACCTACATCGACTTCAAGAAGGTGTTTGACTCGATGCATCAGGAATCGCTATGGGAGATCCTGAGACACAAGAGGAACGCCCGATTATTAGCCTATTAGCAAACCTTTATAATGGTACTGAAAGTGCTGTAAAGTTTGGTGGGGTATGTCGAACTTTTCCCTGTTAATTCAGGGGTGAGGGAAGGGTTTTGTCCTTGCACCAACACTTTTCAAACACCTGTATAGACTGGATAATGGGCAGAGCTACTAGCCAAAGTCAGTGTGAAGCAACACTAGGCAATATTAAGGTCTCAGACCTTTACTTTGCCGACGATGTTGCTATCCTATCTGAGTCCTTGGAGTCACTGGTGGAGGCTCTTGATGCATTTAGCAATGAGGAGAAGCCCTTAGGCCTAGAGGTCTCCTGGACCAAGACCCAAGATTCAGGACTTTGGGGGCCTGTTAGGGAACCCGTTCAGTCGTCCATACTTGCGGCGAAGACGTTGAAGTTACAGAGAGTTTACATGTTTTTATTTCTGGGGTGTTCAGACCAAGAACTCAATGGACGGATTGGTCTGGCAACAGGAGCCATGAACTCGATCAACAAGAGCATTTGGAGATGTTGGTACCTATGCAGAAGGACCAAGCTGCATGTCTTCAAGGCATTGATACTGCCAGTTTTGCTCTATGGAAGTGAAACCCCGGACGCTATCCAGTGCTTTTAAGGGCTCGTCTTGAGCCTTTTATGACAAGTCCCTTTGCCGGATCATGGGGGACAGTTGGCAGAACCCACGTGTCCAACCGGCGGTTACACCGTAAGATTGGCATGGGACCTGTTGCTTGCATAATCCGGGATCACCAACTCAGGCTATATGGGCACCCTGCCTATCAGGTTGTTTCTGCGAGAAAACCCCGGGGTGGATGACCTGTGGGACAAACCAGGAGGTCAGGGCCCTTGGGCAGCTTGACGAGACCTGTCGCAAGGAATTAGAGATGGGCCGTGGCCTACCGGGAAAGACTCGCCTCGAGGGATCCTCGTGGCTGGAAGCGAAGGGTGGTTTGCCATGCGCCCCCGTCGGCGTTAGCCCCTTGATGATGATGATGATAATTGTTTTATAAAAAAACAATAATAATAATAATTTTAAATTATAATAATAATAATAATAGCGTTAATAATAATAATAATAATAAAAAATAGTAATACCAATAATAATGCCAATAAC